>NC_050449.1:43463649-43523649 GCF_903995425.1 Onychomys torridus
GATGGTTGAGCAAACATCTAATTATTTAAAGAAAAAAATTTAACAAGTTTTATTTTTATTTTATGTGTATAAATGCTTTGTCAGCATGCATTTATATGCACCTCCTGCATGCAGTGCCCATGATGGCCAGAAGAGGGCCTCCGAGTCCCCCAGAGCCTGTATTTCAGGCAGTTGTAAGTTGCCACTGTAGATGTGGGAACAAAACCCAGTTCCTCTGGAAGAGCAGCAAGTGCTCTTAGCCACTCAGCTGACTCTCAGACCCAAGAAATGTTTTTTTAGTGTAGGAACAAAGTATTTATTTGTAAAGAGGCCAGAAGAGGGAGCTTTTCTAGCTGACCTGGTTTCCATCTGGATTGTATAAACTAGAACTGGTTTCTACCCCTGAGGGCTCTGGGAGCTAGAGTTTGAACCTGCTGGCACAGTTGCACAAGTTTGAATGGCTGAGAAGCTGGAGGAGGAATCCTGAGATTCCCAGTCCTTCAGTCTCTTCGGCCAACAAGAAAAGTTGCTTCTTCATCAGCATTTTCTATGTCCTAAGGCTGCAGGCAACTGTGTCCTTATAACCACTTCCTGCCCACAAGCTGACTGACAGAGCTGGGCAAGGGCTCTGGGACTCCCCTTGTCCTGGGAGTTAGGGTCATTGACCTGAGAGGTTAGAAAATTCCCCTTTTCTCCTTTTTAGCTGAGCTATATGACATGTGTATCAATGATTAGATGATAGATGTGAAGAAGTCAAATCGTCATATTATAAATCATGGAAAGGATAAACCAGAAGGGAAAAAAACAAGACTGTGAGGCATAGGAAGAGTCCTAGAGGAATTGGAGGCTTTGTACTGACAGTAATCCCTAGACTCCAGTGAATTCAGGCTCCCCAGTCCCATGAGGTTTTCTGATATTCTTATAATAAATCCTTCAGGTTGCTTAAATAATAAAGGAATCATTACTGTCAGTTTGTTGGAAATTAAGAGAGGATTTAAAGTGCTGGAGACACCACTCAGCAGTCAACAGCACGCCCTGTTCTTGAAAAAGATGGAAGTTGTGTCCCCAGTGCCCATAACAGGCAGGTAAGCCCTGCCTGTAACTCCAGCTCCTAGGAATGGCTTGTAGACAATTGCACTCATGTGCACACACTCCAACCCTCACACACACACACACACACACACACACACACACACACACACACGTTTTAAAGAGAGGATGGAAATTGAAAAGTGGATGCTTCTGGAATAAGTCAACCCAGAGCTTTCTTTCCCCAGAAGAGAGAGGGGTGTGAGTGCTTTGTTTCAGTGGAAAGCTCCCCTTTGAGAGAGCCTGGTGCTGTCCATTGCATTTTGGAGAACCCAGAAATAGATGTCTGCATCCTTCCTGCTCATGGGACCTCAAGGAAGCTGAGTCCCTGCTGCCCGAAGGTGAGCCTGTTGGGAACACAAATTCCAAGAAGAAAGCCACATCCTACAGTGGACCTCTGTAAAGCTGGTTGATTGATTAGAACATCAATGTGATAGAGAGGTTGGAGTTCTGTAAGTCCAGAGCCAAGTTATCTTGGGCCATCTTTAGCCCTCTTAATACCCATGTATTGGACTTAACACTCTTGTGACTGGTAAAAAAAATCTTTGGAGCATGCAAACATATCCCTAGCTTCTATCAACCCGAAGACTAAGAATGCTATCAGACAGCATCTGAGGCCTACAGCAGGGATTTCTCTATTATACTATAACCCTTCTACCTACCGCACTCACCAATGTTCTTGAAAAGCATGTTGATTTATGACTCTCTTCATTCTGTTACTATAAAAACTTCACAAACTGCTACAACATTGGAACATTGGAACATTGGAACATGGTGTTTGTTGCAAGAGACAGCTCTCTCCACAAAATGATAGCTAATTTGGGGACCAAATATGAATGAACATGGCCTAGGAATGCAGATTTCATAGTAGACTGACTTAACACAGGCCCCAAATCACTTTAGGTGAATATCATAAAAACGTATTATACATTATGTAAGAAATTACCAAAGAATAAATAAAATTTTTCATAAAAAAATTAAAAAATAAAGTATATACAGTGGTCAATAAGAAGGTGATGCACAATTCCAGCATCAGAAATGCTGTCAGTGTTCCCAGGGTCCTCTGAGAAGCCATGACATCCCTTGTGTAAGGTAAGGCAGCTTTAGCCATTTCCAGGCTTAGCTCCCTTGTATCCATTCAAAGACTAAGCTGTCAGGAAAAATCTTTCCCTTTTTTCTTACTCTTTTTCTCTCCATGGATCCAACTCACTGAGAGGAGGTGCCTGAAAAGGAAGGATGGATCTGGCTGCGTCCCATTGCTCTGTGACCGGGCCCATCTACACCAACTAAACTAGGCAAGGGTTACCATGGTGGCTGAGACAATGTAATAAGCTCATCAAACTTTCCTCAGTTTCTCTTTCTTCTGAGATATACTTAACTTATTTCCCAGCTCCCGGAAGCAGAACATCGTGGCTAGTCACAGGGAGGAAACTGTAACTGAAAGCGCTCATCATATCCAGACGTGGGCATTGGGAGTTCTCTGTGAGGTTGGCTATGTTTTCTCTTTTGCAGTTGTCCAGGGCAAAATCATGGGTTAGTAATAGAACCACAGATCAAAGTGCCTGGAAGGCTGAGTCACCACATAGAGGACAGCTGCCGAGAAGCATCTCCTTACCTTCAGTGGATCCCGAATGAGTGAAAATTCATCACCAAACTCTCAATGTTCTCTGCACAGCACAAAGCCACAATAACTTCATTAGCATATCATTGTATAAAGATCAATATGTTGATTATTATGCCAAGGCAGACATTTATAATACTAATTTGAGAATCTATAGTGGTGACTTCGAATGGCTTATATTCTCCAAGAGAGAACAGAGGAGTCAGAGATTTTACCCAGTGTCAAGGGGAAAAGCAAACCTCCAAATGTGTTTAAAAGGGCAGTGGCAAACAAAAATGCATTTTCCTTCTGAATTGATCTCATGGGTCCTATTGACTCAACATACTGGTTACGCTTGCAACGAGAATAATAATCCCTGCTTTGCAGAGTTGGTATAAATTGGAAACATCTTGGCAGATGTTAGGTGCTTAATTAAAGTCAATGCCAGGGGAAGAGATGGCTCAGTGGTTAAGAGTGCCTGCGGCTCTTCCAGAGGGCCAGAGTTCGGATCCAGTACCAATAGGCAGAGGCTCACAGTCAACTCTATCTTCTGGCCTCACCTCAGCGGGCACCCCCACACATGTACACACACACACACACACACACACACACACACACACACACACTAATAAATAAAATCAATCCTTTAAAAAAAGAAAAAGCAAACAAAATAAAACCCAATGCAAACAAACAAACAAAAACACCACTCAGTGTGTTTCAGAGGAGTGAGTGGAAACTGAAAATGGAAGTGAGACATATAGAACATGACAGGAAGCAGATGAAAAGCTTAGCCAGCTTTGTTCTCTGTCCAAGGCAGGACACACACACACACACACACACACACACACACACACACACACACATGCAAAGGTTTAGAAAATCCTCTGAAGACATGGAGGTGACCTCTTCAGCATGTAGGGCGAACTCATTTTGGAGGGAAATCTGAATTGGAAGAATCCACAGCTTCCAGAGCCTCCTCAGTCCAGGCACAGAAACTGTCTTTGCCCTCAGGTACCAACCACATTGTACCAATGTCACAAGCAAAGTATGTTTTCTTGTAGTTCACGCAGCATGACCCTCAAATTTCCCCAGGTCTGGCCATAAAGTGGGCTTAGGATCCAAGCTGTGCTTTCAAATATAACACAAATATTTACCCTGCCCATAAAACACTGTGACAAGCTGCCCCATGTAGCTGGGCCCCTGTGGTCTTGTAAGGCACAGGAGACAGCTCTGGGCTCTGGGCTCCACTCAGAAGAACCATGTTCAAAATGGACCCAGCTGTGGGAGGGTGTTCGCTACAACTGCAAAAGACAGATTCTATTTCTGGCCTGTAGTGTGTATTTTTCTTACTGACTTTTTGTTTTCCTCAAAGCCAAATCAATATCAGGACAACGGGAGATTTCCAGGGATATAAACCACTATGCTGTGAGGGAACAGGAAGGTCTCTGTGGTAGAATCCACAGAGCATAGCTCTCTGAGGGGCCTGGATCCTGGCTGGCACTCATGCTCACCATGCTGATAAAGGCGGAAGTGTTATACCATTCACCCCAAGGATCCCAGCCACCGTGTGTGCCAGGTGTGCTCAGGAAAACATCTAACTAGCAAGGTGGGGGTGGGGCTGGTTCAGTGAGTAGCCTGGAGAGAACCCTTCTGGTCTGTACCTCCCACCTAGGGCTGTCAGAGCCTGGCTTTCTTTCCTCCAACAGGAGGCTGTGTGGGGCATGAGTTTCTACTGGCCTCTCTGAGGGACAGATGTCCTCCCAAGCGCAATAACAGAGGAGGATTTTCATCACATGAAAATGCCTTGTGCAGATGTGGTAGGCTCTGCACTGGACTGCAGAATCCAGACAGCTTATTAAGCCATTCTCCAAAACCCACCATTAGGGATCCCCATTCCTTGAGCCAATTACGTATCTGGGGTCCTGAGACAGAAACTTCCCTCACTGTGTATGATTTGCCAGACTGTTTCTTCACTTGCTTACTCATCCAACAATTCTCTTGGGAGTACCTCCTAAGGATAGTGGCTGGGATTTGTGGGAAAAGAGGCCGTAAGAGATGGTGGGGACCCAGATGCCTGTAGAGTCAGGAGGGAATGCCATATGAGGGAGTCATTGGAAGGACCTGGGTCCAGTTCACTGCCTGACCTGGGTAACCTTCTAGCTTTCCTGATGAGGTATTCAGAGTCTTTGGCTTGGGGTTGTGACAGGAACTTCTAGCTCTTTAGTCAATCCCAGAGATATATCCCACGGGAATCTGCGGCTCAGACATTGAAGTCTCCAGAGAGTTGACTTTGGGGAGGGTGACTTAGAACTGGGGTTGGGGAGGACAGAGAATGCTGGAGAGCGGTCCAACTGTGTATTTTCACTCCTGCACCCCAGCCTGCCATCCACTGTGTTCCTCCCTCTTCTTCAGTGACTCCGTCAGAGGGCCCTGATGGTGGACTTAGAAAGCGCAGGGCAGTCTCTCATCCCTTAGTTCCAAGTCATTCTACCACCAAAGGGTTGGCACTTTCCAGCTCCTATGCAGAACTTTTTCCTGCTCTGACTCCTCAGAGCCCCCTTTCTCAGGGGAAATAAAGTCAGGAGTCTCTTCCAGCCATTGTCCTCCTCCCCCAGGGCAGATTTGAACTGAGTCAATTAGTTATTAATGTTCTTCTAAAAGCAGTAAGTTTGTGGCCAAGGGAAATCAATTGGTCAGAAATGTGACAAAAGGGGAAATACACTATAGCATATGGATATATGAATTATGGATGCCTGTGGCTCCAGGCTCCAGACCTTGGCTGATACCAGCAGAGTGCGCACCTCTCCCCAGACCCCTTATTTCATCCAGTTTGGAGTTTGTTGAGGGTTTGTCCTGCAAACAGGCGTGAGTCCATGACCAGGCATCTGGACAAGGGGAGGAAGGGCTTAAGTACAGAGTTGATCAACTCCTGGAGTCCCCACTCTTGGCCTGATGGAGCCATTTGGGATTGAGACCACTCTTGAAGACTCCCTGAGAGTAAACTTCCAATGCCTGCTTCCACCGATCGGATGGGCCAGGGCCTCTTTCAGGACCTGGGACTGTGAAGTCTGCTCTTTAGTACCCTCGTGAGTTGTCTGGACAAGTTCTTGCTGAGTCGCAGGGATAGTCTGCAACTCCCCATCATCCTGGCTCAGTCTCCTGAGTGCTAGAGTTGTAGATGTCTACCACCACGTGTAGCTCTTTCTCTCCCATTCTTTTTTGAGGGGATTTAAATTTCTTACCATCACTTGATGTTTACATGAGAAAGGAAGATAAACAATCTTTATCTGTGGCAAAAAAAAAAAAAGGACCAAAACAAAGAAGACAAAATGCAACATAACCCTTTCCTTATAATCTTTAACCCATTAACCCAAGCTTTAATATTTAATATTCAGAACTAGCCTGTGTTCTAATCATTCCTGAAAGTTCTGCTGTGAGTTCTGCTGTGGTCTGAAAAGTGTTTCTCTGAAAGGCTCCAAGAACAGCAAAGTCTCTAGGGGCAGTTGGTCTCCAGCTCCTGCTCCTTTCTGCTGCTTCTATTTTTCACCAGCCATGGCTGTTGCTCATAGCTCTGTAAATAATCTCATTGCCCCACAAACGCTGACTCCCTTCTAAGAGGATCTGGTAAATCCTGATTATGAATCCGTGCCCCATACTTCTAACCTGCCCGCTCACCCCTCCCACCACATTCCCAGTGGGTGGAAACACACAGAACTCGGGCTGACTAACTGAGCCAATGAGTGAGCACACTCCCTGCCCACAGGATAGAATTTCACTTAGAAATTATCTCTGGCCTTGGTCTTTGCATCAGACCCATGCCAGGATCCTTGAAAGGAGAAGGAGGGGTAGCTATAATGCAGATGAAATGCTACCTGCTGTCAATGCTTCTCCTCGGTGCCCATATCACATCGCCTTCCCTGCCCCTAGTCTCTGTCAGGTCCCACACTGCTGACTAACACTCGCTATGTTCCAAGAGTTGCTTTTGATTTCTGAGTACCTGCTAAAATGAATCTCTTGTTCAGGATTCAGGTTCAGTGCTTACTTCTCTGGGATATCAGAGGCTTCATCTTCATGAAGACAGATCATAGGGAGGCGAGGTCAGGTGGAGTACAGGAGAGGCATACAGGCTCATTCTGATGTACTGCAGAGAAAGGGCTAAGGAGGAGCTGGGGCTTCGGTTGCATGTTCAGGAGGCAAGAGAGGAAGCACAGTCTTGGAGTAACTTCTACAGTCGTGATGAAGTAACCCCACCATCCCTCAGGGGAGTCAGAGACCTAAACATGTAACTGCTTCTCTGGGCAGTGATGTGGGGCTTTGGCTGGTTCTTGGATTATGACCAGTTCAGTCATCAATTCATGAGAAGAAACATGCCAACAGGTATGCCACCAGCTGGTTCCTTAGTGCCTTAGGATACTTGACATACAAGCAGAAGAAAGTGGGGCCAGAGAAGCCAAGTCTTATGCTGGGCACAGGTTCAGGGCAGAGAGGGTCTACAGACTTTTCTATCTCTACCCTATTCCACCTCTGCCACATTTCTCTGCTTCTTTAGGCCTCTAAGAACGACTGGCCTCTGGGGTTGTCAGCTTGAGTTTCCATTCTAGGGAACAAGGTGCAAAGAGGTATGTAAGCATCAATTCCCCTGGACTGAGGACCAAGTACTCTAACTCAGAGCTAACTTTGGAGTTTTTTTCCAGATCCAGTTTGCCTCAGTTTCCCCAGGAGGCTAGGTAGGTACAGAGAGAGTAATGCTACACTAAAGGTGATGCTTAGATTCTGGGAAGGAGCACTGTTGCCTACACAGAGCCGTTGTTCTCCCAGTAATGACCTAAGGTACTAAGGACCCGGCTGGTGGCAAACCTGTTGGCATGGTTCTTCTCATGAATCAATGACTGAGCTGGTCATAATCCAAGAACCAGCCAAAGCCCCACATCACTGCCCAGGGTGACTCTTCTTTGCCAGAGAAGCAGTTACATGTCTGGGTCTCTGATTCCCCTAGGGGATGGTAGGGCTACTGGAAACAATCCTACAATTTGCCTGTACACCAACAGCTTTCCTGCCACTAGACCTCACCCCTCACACTGCAGCAACAATGTGGCAAGGGGCACAGACTCTTCAAACACTCCACGGTAGAACCCACTTTCCTGGGCTAAGATACTCATTGCTTGCTTGGTTGCTTGTGGGAGTCGCCTTAGCTGGCGGGTATCTGGCACAATCACATGAGAATCATTCTTTCTTTTTCTTTTTCTTTCTTTTTTTTTTTTTTTTTGGTTTTTGAGATTGGGTTTCTCTGTGTAGCTTTGCACCTTTCCTGGGAATCACTTGGTAGACCAGACTGGCCTCAGACTCACAGAGATCAGCCTGGCTCTGCCTCCTGAGTACTGGGATTAAAGGCATGCGCCACCACCGCCTGGCTACACGGGAATCTTTTGGCCTGGTGAGTTTGCCTTAGTGACAGATTCTGGCTGGCCCATCAGGCTACTGCAAAAGTCCCTTCTCCACAGAAGCAATGAGGCAAAGAGGACCCCTAGGAGGGCAGCTAGAGGTGAGATGGGGTTAGGACATTCAAGAGAAGCAGGGCATGGTGCATGTAGACACCAATGGTCTTGGACTCCACTATATATTACCTGATGACACAATGTGACTTTGGGCAAGGTTCTTAGCAACTCTGAAATTGGTTTTTCTCACTGTAAAACAGGAATTAAAAAAAAACTTTCCTCATACACTATGAAGATTAAAGATAATGTGTCCAGTGTATAATGGATTTTCAATAAATGTTAATTTACCTTTCCGTCCCTCCCAACCTGATGTGGTGATTCTAAGTGAGGCAACGAGGTTCAATCAATATTTGTCTGTCCAATCCGAAGCCTTTTACAAACACAATTCTTTAAACAACCATTAGAAGTCAACTCGGCCAGCCGTCTTTGAGTGCTTGATTGCTGGTGTCTCTTTCTTATAGACATCTTTGAGCCCCTGCTTGAACACCCCAGGGATCATGATCTCATGAGCTCCCAAGATAGCCTGTTATTTTTAGAGAGTGCTGCCAATTTGAATCATCTTCTGACCAAGCTGCAGCTCACTTGCCTGTAACTGTCAGCGGCATCGAGTTCATCTCCAAGACCACCTGGACCAACTATTAGTTTACTTTAGTTGTCAGTTGACCAAAGTGTATATATTTATGACAGCTGGCTTCAGGATGAAAAGAGTTTTTCTGTTCGTTTGTTGTTTGTTGGGCTCATGGGTATGGAGGTTTCAGCTAATGTTCACTTGCTTCTGTCTGTTACTTTTGAGCCTGTGCTGAGACAGAGCCTCTCGTTTCATGGTGGTCAGGATGTAGAATTCTAAAGGACCAGGGGATGAGATATGCCCTTCAAAGGCAAGCCCTCTGTGACCCACCTCTTTCAACCAACCCAACTGGCTCTGAGCTCACTAATGGATTGATCTATGGATAGTCCAATCACCTCTCACTAGCCCCACCAGCAGGGAATCAAACTTTTTTTTAATAAATAATTTTTTTCTTTATTATTATGTGTTTTGAATTTTATACATCAGCCATGGGTTCACCTGTCCTCTCCCCCCGGCCCCCCACCTTCCCCCCAGCCCCTCCCCTCCATTCCCATGTCCTCCAGGATCAAGGCACCCTTGGGGATTCATTTAAACCTGGTGGATTCAGTACAGGCAGGTCCTGTCACCTCCTTCCAGACTGAGTAAAGTGTCCCTGTGTAAGCCCAAGGTTTCAAACAGCCAGCTCATGCACTAAGGACAGATCCTGGTCCCACAGACTGGATGCCTCCCAAACAGATCAAGCTATTCAATGGTATCACTTATCCAGAGGGCCTGATCCAGCTGGGGGCTCCACAGCCTTTGGTTCATAATTCATGTGCTTCCATTCGTTTGGCTATTTGTCCCTGTGCTTTTTGCAATCTTGGATTCAACAATTCACGCTCTTGCAGACCCTCCTCTTTCTCGACAGTTGGACACCTGGAGCTCCACCTGGGGCCTGGCTGAGGATCTCAGCCAGAACCTGGAAACAACCTAGACACCCTTCAACTGAAGAATGGATAAAGAAAATATGGTACATATACACAATGAAGTACTACTCAGCAGAGAAAAACAATGACATCATGAGGTTTGCAGGCAAATGGATGGATCTAGAAAAAATCATCCTGAGTGAGGTAACCCAGACTCAGAAGGACAAACATGGTATGTACTCACTCATAGGAGGATACTAGATGTAAAACAAAGATGACTAGACTGCTACACAACTCCAGGGAGGCTACCTAGAAAACAGGACCCTAGGAAAGACCCAAGGATCACCCAATGACAGAGAAATGGATGAGATCTAATTGAACAACCTGGATGACAGTGGGAGTAATGAAGGGCAAGATTTGAGGGAAAGAAAGCTTAGGGGAGCAGGAGATCCCAGCTGGATCAAGAACAGAAAGGGAGAACGAGGAATAACAGACCATGATAAATGATGACCACATGAGAACAGGAATAGGCAGAGTGCTGGAGAGGTCCCCAGAAATCCACAATGATACATCCTCTGTAGACTGCTGGCAATGGTCGAGAGAAAGCCTGATGTAACCTAGTGTGGTGATCAGATGACTAAACACCCTAACAGTCGTCTTGGAACTCTCATCCAATAACTGATGGAAGTGGATGCAGAGATCCTTGGCCAGACCCCAGGTGGAGCTCCAGGAGTCCAATTGTCCAGAAAGAGGAGGGACTGTAGGAGTGTGGGTTGTTGAGACCAAGATTAGAAAGGCACAGGGACAAATAGCTAAACGAATGGAAGCACATGAATTATGAACCAACAGCTGAGGAGCCCCCAGCTAGATCAGGCCCTGTGGATAAGTGAGACAATTGAATATCTTGATCTGTTTGGGAGGCACCCAGGCTGTGGGACCAAGACCTGTCCTTAGTGCATGAGCTGGCTGTTTGGAACCTTGGACTTACACAGGGACACTTTACTCAGTCTGGAAGGAAGGGACTGGACCTGCCTGTACTGAATCCACCAGGTTTAAATGAATCCCTAGGGGTGTCTTGGTCCTGGAGGACATGGGAATGGAGGGGAGGGGCTGGGGGGAAAGTGGGAGTGGGAGCAGGAGGGGGGAGAACAGGGGAACTCATGGCTGATGTATAAAATTAAAACACATAATAATAAAAAAGAAAAAAACATTAAAAAAAATCTTATGGTTGTAAGAGCATTTATGTCACAAGATGATATTTTCCTATATGTGTATGCTGTGGGGTGGCTACGTCAAAGGATTAGCATATACATTATTTCATAGTTATCAATCTCATAGTGTTTGTTCAACTATTTTGCATTAATATATTAAAATGTCTGAAGCAAGTTATATATATATGTGAATATGTATATGTATAAATTATATATATATATGGTTTATTAAGCTTGTAATTTTGAATTATATCCAATATCAGGGTACACTATTGGTTTAGGCTCTGGTGGGGGTCTAATGACAGATGACATTGTAGAAGATGTGTATTCCAGAAGCTCACATAACCAGAAAGGAAACCATGGAGACAATGGGTCATGCTCTCTCTTACAACTCTTTCTAAGAGAGAACTCAGGGCCCATAAGAACTATAAAAATTTATACTGTATCAAGCTCAAGCTGATAATAGAGAAATGAATTAATTAATTTAAAAAAGAACTACATCAATCTATTCAGATAGCAGCACCCTTGTCAATTACCTAAGGATATCCTACTAGGTCCCATCTCTTAAAGATATATACCCCTTCCAATATCACCACACAGAGGACTGAAATCCTAGCACAATTATCAAGCAATATTCCAACCATAGCAGTATGAGAGCACATAGCATATTCTACTAGCTATTAGGAAATCTGAAAATTATTTATTTTAAGTTGCAATATATCCTTCCTAACAACAGTAAGTTGTGTTGCACACTAGATCTCTTGAACTTACTCTTCTTATTTCACTAAAGTATTGTGTCTTTTGGCCTACATCTCTCAGCTCCTGCTTCCTATGCTACCTGAAGAGGGTCCCCGCCCACGTGGCCAGCTGGTAGCACTCAC
Source organism: Onychomys torridus (assembly GCF_903995425.1). Taxonomy (NCBI): domain Eukaryota; kingdom Metazoa; phylum Chordata; class Mammalia; order Rodentia; family Cricetidae; genus Onychomys; species Onychomys torridus. The sequence goes on from NC_050449.1 coordinate 43,475,378, forward strand.
AGTAACTTCATAGAAGCAATGTTTATTTTGAGATGCAACTGGTCCTGTGTCGTGTGCACCAGCCAGGTTCATAGCTGCAGGGTCCACTTTGCAGTAGGCAATGGCTTGCTCTGAATCCCCTAGAAAGGGACCTGTAAGGTGGGAGATAAGGGCAATGGGGCGAAGTGCTATTGTGTCTGAGCTCCAGGATAAAGAATTCTCTCAAGACTGAAAGGCAGAATGATGAAGAGAAGTGAGAGGCGGGCTCCTCTGTAATGGGTTGTGTTGATGAAGAACAGGACTGTCTGTCCTACAAAGAACAGGAAGAGGATACTAGTGGGTCTGAGCTAAGATACAGTATCTGAACATGAAGGCCTTGTTTCTTTGACCCTGAAATAGAATGCAGGGTGGCGTGCTTGAGGGAGCTGTGGACAGCTGGTGCTAGTGACCCTGTATTGTGGCTTAGCCACACCTGTCATCTCTGTAGAGCACCTGTGACCACCAGGAGACTGGTGCAGCTCAGAGAAAGGCCCATCTGTCATGTGGGTTCTACGGGCCCCAGGTAGTCCAGCCGTTCTGGAGAATGTCTCTGTGCCTTATCCACTGCTTACCGCCCTCCACCCACCATGGCTGGCAGTCAGCCCCACGGAAACAGCCTTTCTAATGTGACTTTACCCCAGAGGCAGTGTTGGCTGCAAAGGCTGTTCCAGCCCCCTAATGCAGAGGCGGATACATGTATAGCCCAGATATGTCAGCTCTGTTCTACTGAGGGTTTCCTCACTCTATGCCCCTTCTATTTCTGAGACTCTGTGTCTCCAGGAGCATCTTCTCCTGGCATCTGAGGAGGAGGTTACTTTCCTGTCCCAGGGCTTGGTTCAGCAGCGCCCTCCCCCAAAAAAACTCTTCTTACTGGTCTCTGGGAAAAAGGCACAGTACGAAATGAGGAATCAAAACGCCTCTTGTCACAAATAGACATGCTAGACGCAGGTGCTGGAATGCTCCCAATCCCAGTCATTTTGTTGTTAAGAACGATTTTTCTTCAGAAAGACCCTGTCAGAATGCAAATGATACCAGGAGGGTAGCACATTAACTTATTACCATCCATTATCACCGGAGTGCAGTTTATCAGCTTCCTAGCTGAGAACAGGGCCCTGGGGAGAGAGCCACCGAACAGGTAGGGGCTGACACAGTGGGGAACAGGGGGCCGGGGGAAAAGCTGCCAGAGCATCCTGGGAGAGGAAGAAAGGGCAGGGAGCTCAAGCTGGCCATCGGGCTATGCTAGACTGTGTTCCCAGGCCTCGCTAGCCTCTGTGCTCATTTTTAGAGAGGGCCATCCTTGGCTAAAGACAGTCCAGGCCCCTTCTCCAAGATAGATGGAAGAGAGTTCTTTTCCCGTGGGTGGTTTGCAAATCATTCCACTCAGTTTTGTTCTACGTCGTTACCTTCCCAACCATTTGTTACTTAGGCTAATATTAATATTAATTTATATTCCCCGAAGACGTAGTGTCTGGCAGGGAGGAAGGCCAGGCACACGCTAAGTGGCAGGGGAAAGTCAAACTGAGATGAAAACCAGGCCACATGTGATCCGCAGAGTGGAACTCACACATAGATAATATACTGATGGCAGCCCCAGGCAAGGTTCTGTCTGTGGGTCTCCTATGGGGAACCACAACATACACTCTCCTCTCTTGCTTCTAATGGCCATGCTAAATAGGAATTTTGTGCTTATTTTGCAAAGAAGAGGAACAACTATTTCTACAACCACAATTTCTAAGAAAAGCAGACCCCGAACATGTAAGGCCCATGCTGCTCTGCTGCAGTCAGTCAATATAGAGTGTAGATGTAGAAAGGGGCACCAAGGGCTGATTTGAGGACAGGGAGCCTGTGAGAGGAGAGTTTAGCATCCTTGATAAAGATCTAGAAGGTAAGGGGAGTGGTTGAGAATGAGGAGGTAGAGTGAAGCGGTCTAACAAGGGAGGAAACCACTGTATGAAGCAAAACATAGCTACTGTGTATGTACCATGGGCCATTTCTGGAGGAGGCCAGTGGAAGCCTTAGTGGGGAGCTAACACACATTTTAGATCACTTTTTTTTTAGTGCGTGTGCGTGCGTGCATGCGTGTGTGTGTGTGTGTGTGTGTGTGTGTGTGTGGTGTATGTGTGCACATGCTAGCATTTTTCTCCATTGCTGCAGCCAAGCTTTCACCTTTCACCCACAGACCATCATAAGGTACAATGTGAACAGAGCTTATGCTCCCAGACATTATGTTTAGTTGCTGATTCTACTTGTGGGAAAGTGCATTATCTCATTAAAGGACTGAGTATTCCACCCACCTCTTGAGCAGGTCTGAAAGTTAGTCTGATGATAGGCCTGGCCCAACTGGCCCAACTGAAATGTTAGGTCTCCATCCAGACTGGAGATTCTGCTCTCTTAACCCATTTTGCCTCAATGGACCCTACTGTTACTCCACCCTGTCCATAGAAGATAAGATTCCCAACCTCTGGGTGACGATTTTCCAAACGTTCTCAATTTACTCACTTCCAAACAGTGAACTCAGACTCCGGAGCAGTGAGACCCCTTCTCTCCTCCTCTCAGCCCTACTGTCTAGAGCTCAGAGCTGTGCCATTTCAGAGAAAAAGACAAACCGGATCCAATCCATCTCCTGCGATTCTTAGGGCACCACAGAAAATTCCTGACCACCCCCAGGCAGAGAGTGACTCACCAGCAGTGACAATGGCCAAACCAAAACAATGAGTAGGCAGTCAGAACCATCCAGCTGTTAGCAGAGAGAAAAATAGTCAGCGAAGGAGGAGAAAATGGCCTTACAGCAGACATCAGAGGTTGGGTTACCGAACTCAGGCCATCCCACTTGGGAGGTAGGTAAGGGTAAGAGATGTCTGAGCCTTCTCAAGTCACCTGCCCCTGCCTTGACTGGTAGCTGGCTGATCCTTCTCCACCTGCTTTTCCAGAGTGTAGAAAATGCTTTCCTTTGCCCTCCAAGAAGATGAGATGCTCCCACCTTTTACTACAAGCTTGTTGACGCTCCCAATTCTCTGTCGTACCATTTCCTTTGCTGAGTGGGTTGATCCAGTAAGAGTGAGCCGGTTCACAGCCTGATGTTTGCCCTATGTTTCTCTTGTTCTTGTTTCTCTGGGTTTGGCAGCCTAGTTCAAGGCTAGAGAATATTTCCCACACTGAGAATGCTTTCTGGTCAGTCTTTAGGGTGTGAGGGACCAGAGAATGCACAGTTTCACCTTCAAATCCCCATCTAGGACCTTTACCTCCATAACCAGGAAGAAGTTGATGGTCCCACCCTTGCATCTGCCTAGCCCCCTACTCCTCCCCAAACACTCCTTCAAAAGGTTCCCAGCCCCCAGAGGTCAACCATTAATCACCTTCTAGAAGCCTGTTGCAGGGTTTGTAATGGAAATGACTCCGTCGCCATGGTAACTCTGGCTGGCCTGGCCAGGAGCTGCTCTTGGCTGCCTGGCCTTTCTGGGTCTCAGGTTTATTTATAAGCTGTGAGTTGCTGCCTGAGAAGTATTAGGAGAAGTCCTATCATGTGGGGCCTGTGCAGGAAAAGGCCTAGGATGACCACATAAGCCTAAACTAGACCTTATTTAAACCCGGCACTCATTTGGAGAAAGAGGCAAGTTTTCAATGAATTGCAGCCCAGCTTCCTGCCAGTCCATTGAAAATGTTGCAGATGGACACAACTGTCCATTTGGACTTTGAAGTGAGTAAACTTGTGTTTAGGCTTTCCCTTCCACTTCTTGTTGTGCGATTTGAGGTAAATTACACAAGCATTCTGTCTCCCCACACAGGAGAGTGGCACTCACTCACAGCGCGATGTTCAGAATTAAATATGGCAATTCTGTAGGGCAGGAGTGGTAAGTCCTCTCTGTAAGGGGCCAGGCAGTACATCTCCACAGGCCAGATTGCGGCTCCTCAGCTCTGCCCTTGTAGCCTGAGAGCAAAATGCAGCTGAGTCCCACAGCACTGCAGTGCGCTGGCTGACCGGTGGCCATTGGTGGGTTGTCTAGAGTGTACATGTGTGAGTTCTGGAAAGGCACTATACATATAAATGATGTACATAACTGACCACCACAGAGAAGGGATGGAGCGAGGACAGTAGCAACAGGAGGAAAGGCCAGGCCTGTGGCACAGTCTTGGCTCTGACAGACTCCATGGCCACCACTCATGTTTTCAGGGAAAGGCTGGCATGTACAGAGGGCCACCTGGCACACTGAGCTAGGATTTAGTAGCTCTCTTCATCTGGGGCTCTTCTCCAAGAGGTTTGCTGGGGAGAGGGGAGGATATGTGCATACTTAATCCATTCTGCATACTCAGGTTTACACCAGCCCCAGGCAGTGAGGTTTTTCTGAGACTCTCCAAGCTATGACAGCTACAGATTTTGAACTCTGCTGTTAACTGTGTTTGCACACCAGTTCTAAACAGCCCACGGGAGAGATGGGCCAGACTTACCCTGCTTGATGAGCTCTCAACAATCTCTTTGAAAGGCGTGAGGCTTTGTCTGTAGAACCAGGAGGCTATGAACTGAAGGTCACCTCTCTGCCTTTTTAGAGTAGTTGTCTACAGCAGGTGACAGGGAGTGCCTGACTCAAGACCATCATCTGCTTTGTGGCCTCAGGTCTGAGCTGAGCAGCTGTGGCCAAGGGGAATCCCTCAGGAGGAAGAATGCCCTACTGGTTTGAAGGCATCTGGGACTTTTCTAATCTAGAAAATGCTTTTTCCCAGGAACTTGTGCCTCAGTTTACCTCTCTACAAAGCAGGGCTCCCCGCCTCCCACACCCTCACCCTTCATGAATGGGGTAGAATTGGGGTAGAAGGCAGCCTGGTGGCATCTAGAGGACAGGTGGTGCATGCCTCTTTGTGTGGCTTCTTTGGAGGATGCCATGTTTGTGTCCCCACAAGCTCACAATGCCTGGCAGCTTTCCCTTCCCACCCCAGGGGCTACACTGTCAGAGTCTTTGCCATGGAGGTTTTATTCAGTCCCTTAGCACCGCACTTACATGGGGATGTGACTTCACAGCAGTTTCAGAGGCATCTTCTGCGTTTGCCTGCCTAACAAACTTTCAGGGCTGGCATGACAGACTTGGCCCAGAGGTGAAAATGAGGCCCATTCTGTAACACTCTTTGACCCCATGCCTACTTTCCTCTACTTCTAGGTGGCACCATACGGGGCTCTCCTCTCCATCTTTGTGTCCACCCAGCATCTCAGGGGATTTACTTATTCCCCTTTAAAAAGCTCTGGCTTATCTGTATTGTATCACTATCTAAAAGTCTCAAGGAAATTTGTGTTGGAGAGGCAATGGAAAGGCAATTAAAAAGCAATGATGTGAGGAGGACTTTTATTATGGAAAGGCACCCTCTATCCCTACTCCTGAGTCCTCTGTCTTCATCACTATATTAGTCAGGTTTCTCTAGAGGAACAGATTTATAGAATACCTATCTATAAAGAGGCCTTATTGGAGTGGCTTACAGACTGTAGTCCTGCTAGTCTAATAATGGCTGTCTAACAATGGAAAGTCCCCAAATCCAGAAGATCTTCAGTCCATGAAGCTGGATGTCTCAACTGGTCTTCAGTGTATGCCAGAATCCCAAAGAAATAGATTCTAATGCCCATGAAGGAATGGACTCACCAGTGAGAGCAAGAACACGCAGGCAAAGACAGCAAGCTTCTTTCTTCCATGTCCTTTATATAGGCTGCCAGCAGAAGGTGTGGCCCAGGTAAAGGTAGATCTTCCCACCTCCAAAGATCCAGAATAAAAGTGTATCGTCCTACTTTAAATGATTTAATTAAGAAAACAAATTCCTTCCCAGGTGTACCCAGCAGTGGGGTTTTAGATAACTCCAGATTTAGTCAAGTTGACAAACAAGAAGAGCCATCACAATCACCAAAATGAATTTTATTTTTACATGATTTTTCCCCTCCAGGCCACTCTTGAGCCAGACAGGTTTGAGGGAGAGCAGGGGCGGTTTTATACTATCTTCATCTGGCGCTCTTTCTGCTTGTTGTGGGGAAAAGAAGACAGTTGGAATTCATAAAGAATTTACTCTGGCTGTGAATGTGTATCCAGCTGTCTCCACACACATCCATGCTCACCAATGTCCAAGTGCTTCACAAAGCCAAACATAGTTCGATGTTTGTGTCCTCTTCTGCAGACATGTGTGTGTGTGTGTGTGTGTGTGTGTGTGTGTGTGTGTGTGTGTGTGTGGTGTTTCCCTCATCGTGTGCTCATAACCTGACTACAATTTATAGGAATTCATGAGACAAAGGTTAGAGTACATGTAAACTTATGCATTGTATTAGCTGGTCCTCTTCTGGGAGAAAGGAGCACTTTGGCCCCAAGTTGCTTCCAATCTCTATTCTCTTTACAAAGACAGTTTTTGTTTGTTTTACTGTTTATAGTCAAGTCTTGGGAGGGAAATTTGATTTAAAGATTCTCTATTTTTTTAATTATGTTTATATGTGTCACCATGTGGCTTTTTGCATATGAGTGCAAATACCCACAGGGGCCAGAAGAGAACATTGCATTTTCACCCCGGAGCTGGAATTACAGTTGGCTGTGAGCTGCCTGATGTAGGTGGTGGGAAACAAGTTTAGGGGATCTGCAGGAGCAGTAAGCACTCCTAACAGCTGAGTCATCTTTTCAGCCCCTCTCCCAATTTTGAAAGAGGAAGAAACTGGATTTTTGTTTATTTTGTGTTTTAGTGGGATGTAAGATTCCCCACACATTCTGGGCCTGGCATAGTTTTGTCCCTAAAACCATTCCTTTGGTAGGTGTGGAGTAGCAGCCTTTTGTGCATTCTTTTGGAGGACAGCTTCAAGTTACAGAATTTCTCATGTTTGTTAAACACACTAATTTGTCAAGAGAAACATATGGTTGCATCTCCCTTTCAACTATCTCTTCCCCTACCAGGGCTTCAGCGTAGGATGATGGTTCACAAAGAAAACCTTGCAGAGACCGTTCTTCCCCCTTCTCCTTTCCTTCTGTTCTTCCTCCCCTTCACCACCCTCCTTCTTCCCACTTCTGTGACCCATCCTACTCTACTGACCAGAAAGCTATCAAGGTTTGTTCTTGCTTTACCTCCAGGTTCCATCCTATTAGAGAAAACAGTCAGTCAAGAACTACGTATTTTTTTCCTGTATTTTGTTGTTTGTTTTTGTAGCAAATATTTCAAATTTAAAAAAAATCTCTAGAACATTTGGTATAATATTTGCCTTGTTGTTGTGACAGAACACCAAACAAAAGCAATTTAAGGAAGCGGGATTCGGTTTGGCTCACGGTTTGAAGGGATATGGTTCCTTGCTGTGGGAAAGTCAGCATGACAGGAGCGTGAGGCAGCTAGTCGGGAAGCAATGAGAGATTAATGCAAGTGTTCCATTCACTTTCTCCGTTTCATTTAGCCTGGGACTGCAGCAATACATAGTGCCACCCACAATCATGGTGGGTCTTTCTACCTCTTTGGAAACATCCTCACAGACATATTTAGTAGTATATTTCCTAAACGAGTCTGCTACTTGTTGCACAATCTATTTGTAAGGAACATTTACACTGTTGTTCCATGGAAGACAACGGCCAAGGATTGATACCAGACAATAGTTTGGCTGCCCTCCTATATGGGATCCATTCTCTAATTTGTTCTTGCATGGTACATAGGAGAAGTCACTGCTGTGGAGAACTCGGTGGCCAGCTCAGCTTAGGACTCCTACCTGAAGGAAATTAGAATCCTGAGGGCAAGAAATCCAGTTTGGAGAGTCAGAGGTGGGAAAGGAGGGCCTCACTGGGTCCTTCTCAGACTCATCTTTGAAGAAATTGATGTCTTCATTTTACTTCTCTGTAAGTGGTCATTAACCCCACAGATAGATCTCCCTTCAAGACTGGACCCAGACAAAGGTTGCAGGGGGAGAAAGGACTCTCTCTGAGGGTCCTGTCCTTTGCTCAGTGAAATATGATCTATTAGAGGTTTGCAAATCAATAGAGGCAATTTAGGGCCCCTTCTTAGAGTCTGTGTGACTTAGAGGAGAGGAATAGTGTACTGCCCCGGTGGTGCCATGAGCCCCTTGCTCCTTTTCCTCTCTGCAATTATAGTAAATTTGCCTAATGCACTAAAAGCCAATGAATCTTGTAGACTGATGATGGGCCTGGGGAAGGCAAGAGGGAAGATGTCAGATACTGGCAGATGCCCTGCTAACCTTGGTTTTAATTAGGCTTTAGTGAATAACAAACAAAACCATCCTTCATTTGTGACAACGAGCCGTAGTGACTAAGGCTGGTATGGAGTTGGCTGCTGCAAACAGCACCACCTTACATTGTGAGAAAATCAAAACAGCTTTCCACCTCTGGCTCTCATCTCATGAAAGCATGGGCCCTCTGCTCTGCTTCTGGCGGGTACAGGCTTTTGTCCTCCAAAATGAAGCCTAAGCTTAGCAGCCTTCGCATTCCATCCCACTACTTGCAACAGGCTGTAATCCTAAGGTGACTGGACTCTTCGGCATTAATCACAAGGTAAAAGTCACACCAATCCTTTCTCTGGGGCTTTGGAGAGAATATGAATGGTCTAAAAGCTCAGTCTGAAATCATAATGAATAGCTGGGCTGTCTTTGCCAAGCTGTCTTGGTCAAGAAAGATAAGAGAAGACTTCAGAGCTGTTCCAGGAAGATGAGACATCATGACAAGTGAACGCGGTTGGATCTTATGATACTCGGGTTTTCTTTGTCCATAGGCAGCTGTTGGAATAATGGAGGAATTTGAATAAAATCTGTATATGTGTCAGCAGGGTTATCACAATGCTAATTTCCTGGGGTTTTTTATTATTGTACTGTGTTAATGTGTAATGTTCCTTATTTTTAGGAAATACACACTGAAGTATTGATGGCCAAATGCACTTATTCCCAAATTATTCAGAAAAAAATTGCTCTTCTTTCTCTCTCCCTCCCTCCATCCCCCCTTCCTCTTTCCCTCTCTCCCTCTTTCCCTCCCTCCCTCTCTCTTCTCTCTTTCTCTCACCCTCTCTCTTATTGCTATACCTGTTGAAAGCAAACTCAAGGACCTGCCAAGTGTGGGCATGGGGTGGAAGGCATGCTCACTCTGCATCTTTTCTGTAATTCTTAAATTAGGACAAAGCTGAAAGTGAGAAGAGAAAAAAGATTCTGGGAGAGAGCAAAATGTTTCAGGCTCTTTTCTTTCCCTCTTCCACGTGGCAAAAGACAAGCCTCTCCATCCAAATCATATCTGGGTCTGTAATTTAAACCTTCAAATCCACAGGAGTGGAGGCACCAGCACTGCTCTGCAGATGATGAGGTTTCGTACACGATAAGATTAGATGAGATTTGCACAGAGAACCGGAGAAAAATGAAAGGATTTGGCCTGATGATCACCAGGCTCCTTTCCAGCCCAATATTCTGTGACCTCCTGATCCTATGAAGTAGAAAATAAAATACCGCAACAGTTTGTAGCCTTAAAAAAAAAAAAAAAAAAACTTGAAGCAAAACTGCCTTCTTTGTTGCTGTTTCTTTTTGTTGTTGTTGTTGAAGATGCTTTCTTTATTATTATTATTATTATTATTATTATTATTATTATTATTATATTTGTGTTTTAATTCTACACATCAGCCATGGGTTCCCCTGTCCTCCCCCTTCCTGCGCTGCCCCCACCCTCCACCCAGCCCTTTCCCTCCAACCCCACCTCCCCCAGGGCCAAGACTCCCCTGGAGATTCATTTAAACCTGGTGGATTCAATACAGGTAGGTCCAGTCCCCTCCCTCCAGGCTGAGCAAAGTTACCCTGTGTAAGCCCAAGGTTCCAAACAGCCAGCTCATGAACCAAAGACAGGCCCAGGTCCCATAGCCTGGATGCCTCCCAAACAGTCTAAGCCACTCAAATGTCTCACCTGTCCAGAAGGCCTGCTCCAGCTAGGGGCTCCACAGCCCTTGGTTCACAATTCATGTGCTTCCATTTCTTGGGCTATTTGTCCCTGTGCCTTTCCAATCTTGGTCTCAACAACCCATACTCCTACAGTCCCTCCTCTTTCTGGACAATTGGACTCCTGGAGCTTCACCTGGGGTCTGGCCAAAGATCTCTGCATCTACTTCCATCAGTTATTGGATGAGTGTTCCAGCACGACCATTAGGGTGTTTGGCCATCTGATCACCACACTAGGTTACATCAGGCTTTCTCTCAACCATTGCCAGCAGACTACAGAGGAGGTATCATTGTAGATTTCTGGGGACCTCTCCAGCACTCTGCCTATTCTTGGTCTCATGTGGTCATCATTTATCATGGTCTGTTATTCCTTGCTCTCCCTTTTTGTTCTTGATCCAGCTGGGATCTCCTGCTCCCCTAAGCTGTCTTTCCCTTGAACATTGCCCTTCATTACTCCCAGTGTTATCCAGGTTGTTCATGTAGATCTCATCCATTTCTCTGTCATTGGGTGAACCCTGTGTCTTTCCTAGGGTCCTGTTTTCTAGGTAGCCTCCCTGGAGTTGTGTAGCAGTCTAGTCATCTTTGTTTTATATCTAGTATCCTACTATGAGTGAGTACATACCATGTTCATCCTTCTGAGTCTGGGTTACCTCACTCAGGATGATTTTTTTCTAGATCCATCCATTTGCCTGCAAACCTCATGATGTCATTGTTTTTCTATGCTGAGTAGTACTCCATTGTGTATATGTACCATATTTTCTTTATCCATTCTTCAGTTGAAGGGCATCTAGGTTGTTTCCAGGTTCTGGCTATTACAAACAATGCTGATATGAACATAGCTGAGCAAATGCCCTTGTGGTATGATTGAGCATTCCTTGGGTATATGCCCAAGAGTGCTACAGCTGGGTCTTGGGGGAGATGGATTCCCAGTTTTCTAAGGAAGTGCCATATTGATTTCCAAAGTGGCTGTACAAGCTTGCATTCACACCAGCAGTGGAGGAGAGTTCCCCTTGCTCCACATCCTCTCCAACATAAACTGTCTTCTGTGTTTTTTATCTTAGCCATTCTGACAGGTGTAAGGTGGTATCTCAGAGTTGTTTTGATTTGCATTTCCCGGATAATTAGGGATGTTGAGCAATTCCTTAAATGTCTTTCAGCCATTTGAACTTCCTCTGTTGAGAATTCTCTGTTTAGTTCTATGGCCCATTTCTTAATTGGACTGTTTGGCATTTTGATGTCTAATTTCGGGGCTGGAGAGATGGCTCAGAGGTTAAGAGCACTGACTGCTCTTCCAGAGGTCCAAAGGTCCTGAGTTCAATTCCCAGCACCCACATGGTGGCTTACAACCATCTGCAATGAGATCTGGCACCCTCTTCTGTATACATAATAAATAAATAAGTAAATAAATAAATCTTTAAAAAGAAAGAGTCATTTGATGTCTAACTTCTTGAGTTCTTTATATATTCTAGATATCAGCCCTCTGTCAGATGTGGGGTTGGTAAAGACCTTTTCCCATTCTGTAGGCTGTCACTTTGTCTTGTTGACTGTGTCCTTTGCTCTACAAAAGCTTCTCAGTTTCAACAGGTCCCATTGATTGATTGTTTCTCTCAGTGTCTGTGCTACTGGTGTTGTATTTAGAAAGTGCTCTCAGGTGCCAATGTGTTCAAGGCTACTTCTACTTTCTCTTCTATCAGGTTCAGAGTAACTGAATTTATGTTGAGGTCTTTGATCCACTTGGACTTCAGTTTTGTGCACAGTGATAGACATGGATCTATTTGCAGCCTTCTACATGTTGACATCCAGTTATGGCAGCACCATTTGTTGAAGATGCTTTCTTTTTTCCATTGTACATTTTTGGCTTCTTTGTAAAAAATTATATGTTCATAGGTGTGCAGGTTAATATCAGGGTCTTCAATTCGATTCCATTCGTCCACGTGTTGGTTTTTATGCCAGTACCAAGCTGTTTTTATTATGGTAGCTCTATAGTAGAGCTTGAGGTTAGGGATAGTGATGCCTCCAGAGGTTGTTTTATTGTACAGGATTCTTTTGGCTATCCTGGTTTTTTTTGTTTTTCCATACGAAGTTGAGTATTATTCTTTCCAGGTCTGTGAAGAATTGTGTTGGTAATTTTATGGGGATTGCGTTGAATCTGTAGATTGCTTTTGGTAAAATCGACCACATAGTTGGCCACAAAGCATATCTCAACAGATACAAAACAATTGGCATAACTTCCTGTGTTCTATTGGACCACCATAGTTTAAAGTTAGATTTCAACAACAACAACAAAAAACTACAGAAAACCTACAATCTCATGGAAACTGAATAATGCTCAACTGAATCAACAATGGGTTAAGGAAGAAATAAAGAAAGAAATTAAACACTTCCTAGAGATCAATGAAAATGAATACACCACATACCCAAACTTATGGGACACTATAAAAGCAGTGCTAAGAGGGAAATTCATAGCACCGAATGCCCACATAAAGAAGTTGGGGAAATCTCACACTAGTGACTTGACAGTACACCTGAAAGCTCTTGAACATGAAGAAGCATAGTCTCCCAGGAAGAACAGATGCCAGGAAATTATCAAATTGAGAGCTGAAATCAATAAAATAGAAATAAAGAGAACAATACAAAGGATTAATGAAACAAAGAGTTGGTTCTTTGAGAAGATCAATAAGATAGACAAGCCCTTATCCAAACTAACCAAAAGACAGAGAGAGAGCATCCAAATTAACAAAATCAGAAATGAAAAGGGGGACATAACAACAGACAATGAGGAAATCCAGAGAATCATCAGGTCATACTTCAAAAACCTCTACTCCACAAAACTGGAAAATCTAAAAGAAATGGATAATTTTCTGGATAGGTACCTAAGTTAAATCAAGACCAGAGAAACCATTTAAATAGTCCAATAACCCCCAAGGAAATAGAATCAGTCATTAAAAGTCTCCCAACCAAAAAAAGCCCAGGACCTGATTGTTTCACTGCAGAATTCTATCAGATCTTCAAAGAAGACTTAATACCAACACTCTTTAAATTGTTCCACACAATAGAATCAGAAGGAATTTTACCAAACTCCTTCTATGAGGCTACAATTACCCTGATTCCTAAACCAAACAAAGATGCCACAAAGAAAGAGAACTATAGACCGATCTCCCTCATGAACATTGATGCAAAAATACTCAATAAAATACTGGGAAACAGACTCCAAGAACACATCAAAAAAATTATCCACCATGATCAAGTAGGCTTCATCACAGGGATGCAAGGGTGGTTCAACATACAAAAGTCCATCAATATAATACACCATATAAACAAACGCAAAGAAAAAAACCACATGATCATCTCACTAGATGCAGAAAAGGCATTTGACAAAATCCAACACCCCTTCATGATAAAGGTCTTGGAGCAATCAGGAATACAGGGAACATACCTAAACATAATAAAGGCAATCTACAGCAAGCCAACAGCCAACATCAAATTAAATGGAGAGAAACTCAAAGCAATACCACTAAAATCAGGAACAAGGCAAGGCTGTCCCCTCTCCCCATACTTATTCAATATAGTACTTGAAGTTCTAGCCAGAGCAATAAGACAACATATGGAGATTAAGGGGATACAAATTGGAAACGAAGAAGTCAAGCTTTCCCTATTTGCAGATGACATGATAGTATACATGAGTGACCCCAAAAATTCAACCAAGGAACTGATACAGCTTATAAACACCTTCAGCAACATAGCAGGATATACAATCAACTCCAAAAAACCACTAGCCCTCCTGTATACAATAGACAAAAAGGCTGAGAAGGAAATCAGAGATACATCACCCTTTACAATAGCCATAAATGATATAAAATACCTTAGGATTACTCTAACTAAGTCTGTAAAGGGCCTATATGACAAGAACTTTAAGTCCCTGAAAAAAGAAATTGAAGAAGATGTCAGAAAATGGAAAGATGTCTCATGCTCATAGATAGGCAGGATTTGTTGCTGTTTCTTAAGACCACATGTGACAAGTTTAAGTGGCTGTTCCAACTTGCTCAAGATGGCTCAACTTGCTTTGGAAGCCTAAGGCAGTTATTGACCAAGACTGTCTCAGCATAATCTCTACTTAGTTTTGCTGACCTAATGGGATGATTGCAGGGGTCCCCTGGACTAAAAGGGTATGCATGCACAATTAGGATGCAGGAGCTTGGGGCTGGAAAGATGGCTCAGTGATTTAGAGAGTGAACAGCTCTCTCAAAGGTTCTGAGTTTGGTTCCCAGCACCCATGTAAGGCAGCTCATAGCTGCCTTAACTCCAGCTCTAGGGATTCCATTCTCCTGATCTCCACAGGTACCAGCATTCATGTGCACATACCCACACATAGACACACAGATTGTGTACACATACAATTTGCAAAAGGAATCATATTTTTAAAAAGGTGCAACAGTCTTGCACTGTTGCTCAGTATATCTCAATATGCCAAAGAGGGTAACACTGTTCTGTTTTCTAGCATCAATCTATAGAACTGTAATTCTAAAAAAGATTTAGAAATATGTCCTATCATTACATTAAGAATATTCAATGACTGTCTTAGTTAGGGCTTCTATTATTGAGATAAAACACCATAACCAAAAGCAACACAGAGAAGAAAGGGTTTATTTTATCTTATACCTCCACATTATAATCCATCATCAAAGTAAGACATGACAGGGACTCACACATTGTAGGATCAGGAGCTGAGGCCATGCAGAGGCCATGGAGGTATGCTGCTTACCGGCTCACTCCTTCTGGCTTTTCCAGGACTCATAACCCCCAGGACCATTAATCAGTTCAAGGGGATCTGGACCCTCCTACATTAATCATCAATTAAGATATAACCCCACAGGTTTGCTCAAGGTGTGGCCATTTTCTCAATTAAGGTTCCCTATTCCCAAATGACTCTAGCTTGTGTCAAGTTGACCTAAAACAATAGTTGTCACCAGTTCCAAGTTAAAGATCAAACATCTCTCAAAAGGTCATGGTATTTTTCACATGGGAAGATGGCTTGTAATTTTTTCCTAGAAAGGTCTCCAGAGAAGCTTAGTCTCATGCCACCAGCAAAGTGTTGATTCTCCTTCTTGGGACAGGTGTTAAGAAGCATCTTTCAATGGGGAAAGGAGAAGTGACTGTAAGAGGAGACATGTGGTCCACTGTGCTCTTCTTGCTTATGTTTCTGTAGCAGATAACTATTGCTGACATTGTTAGATACCTAATACCCATTCTCCTCTTCTTCGTCAATCTTAGTGTTTCTATTTTGTTTCAGATTTCAGTGTCCCTGGCTTAAAACACTCCCACTCCCCAAATGTCCCAAGACTAGAAATGATTGGATGACCCAGTTCAAGTAAAAAAAGATACAAAGGGAAATTTTAGGGAAAGATGTTTTTCTAATTAAAAAGTAGATCCATCTGGCCTGGCCTTTACCCTGCCCCTGTTTCGTGCTTGGAATGTGTTGGTCATGCTTGGATGGCAGAGCAGCCATCCCTGGAGCCCTGAAGATGGAACTACATACATATCAAGTAGGTAGGGCCAGGGTCTGGAAGGGGTCTTGTTTGCTTCCTGGACAATTTTTAAACATGCTGGGGTATGGGAAAAAATGACTCTTTTTTTAGAGGTCTTCATCCATGTTCCTGTGTTTTATCCTCAACAGAGAACCCAATGCTGTGACCCCCAGCATTAGTCCTTGTGATTTCCATGACCAGGACTGCCCCTCTGCTCATCTGCTATTATATTCTCCAGGCATGATGTCCTCCAATTGTCTTGGTCCAGGTCCAGTTGCTGTAACAGGATGTCTTTGCCTGGGGTAATTTATAACAAAGGGAAACTTATTGCTCATAGTTTTGAAGGCTGAGATGTCCCAGATCAAGGTGACAGCCGAGTCAAGTTGACAATTACTTTGAATTCCCATATAGTACAAGGAATAGAGAAAGTAGGTTCGAGCCTTCACTCAATAAGACTTCCCAACCCACACCTCCTGTTCCTTGATTTCATCACCTTTGGGGCTGGTCTGCAACATGTGCTTTGATGCTGGATGATCACAAGCATTCCAATCACAGCTCTATGGTCTTTGGTTCAGAAATAGGTCCTAAATCTAGCTGGAGAGAAGGCTCAGTGTTTAAGAGTGAGTACCACTCTTAAAGAGCACCTGAGTTCAGGTTGTTGGTAACTGTGGCCCCAGGAAAAAGGATACCCTCTTCTGGCCTCAGCAGGTACCTGCAGTTTTGTGCATGGCTGCTACTCTCTGTCTCTCTCTGTCTCTGTCTCTCTGTCTCTCTGTCTCTCTCTCTCTCTCTCTCTCTCTCTCACTCACACACACACACACACACACACACACTTAAAAATAAAATCGGTCTTTTAAATGAAGGAAAGGAACAAAGGAAAGAAGAAAGAAAGAAAGAAAGAAAGAAAGAAAGAAAGAAAGAAAGAAAGAAAGGAAGGAAGGAAGGAAGGAAGGAAGGAAGGAAGGAAGGAAGGAAGAAAGAAAGAGAGACAGAGAAAGAGAGACAGAGAGAGGGAAGGAGGGAGGGAGGGAGGAAGGAGTGAATGGCCAGCTCAGAATTTAAAGCTATAACAACTTGAAGATAAAATCAGAATTTTTATGCAGAAGAGATGTACTTTGTAGATATGGAATTACAATAATACAATCTCTACAATTGTGTCAGCCATGTAGTAGTAAGGAATAAAAACCTTCTGAGAGAGAAGCTTACAGGAGACTGTGAATCCCAGCTGATGATGAGACTGGATACATAAGACATCATTTGTATCCCTGCATCCCACAATGCCTGAAGCCAGGAGTAACTTTGGACTTCCCAATTGTATAAGCAATACCTTTCTTCCTCCATAGCACTAGGGAGGGATTCCTGGATTCAGAGAGTCCACAAGAAGCCCTATTAATGCAGAGAGCGAGGGTGGATGCTGACTCAGGACTTGGCAGCAGCTCTCTTAGAAAATACCTCATGGCTAATGAGCTGGGGTTTGCTTTGCCTCCTAGGAGCAGGACAGCTTAGTTGAAGAAAATCCCTGGTCCATGTCAGCAGCATCATTTTTCAACCCCGTTGAGCGCACATTCTGATCTTTGGGCCCAGCAAGAATAGTTTTGTCAGCTCTGAAAATGAGGCCCATCTTTGAGAGAAACAGGGGCCTATTTTATTTGGCTTGGGGGAGGGAAACACAGGCTAATGGAATGTCCTGTGCTGAGTTATCTGCTCATCTTTCAGGAAACACAATCACCCGGGACAACACTCACTTTCATAAAATTGTCTCTGACACCATCTTAATTCTACAAATTACTGTCAACCGGAGCTGTGAGGAGTTATTTTTAAACTAAATCTACTTGGCAGGCCAAGGGGCAGACTTTCAGAGTGTAACACATAAATGCTCCCAGAATTACCTGGTAGTTTGAAACCCAGATGAGGGAGCAGTACTGCCTCCTGCAGGGGAAGGAAATGTTAGAGCTTGGTAGACAAAGGAGAAGCCCTGGTCCGGGTGAGCCCAGAGTGTTTATCAGTTAATGTCTCTAGTTCGTAGGGCTGAGATGCAACAGCATGCAAGCAGGCGGTGAAATGATCTGAGGGAACGTGAGCGCCTCAGCCTACAAGTCTTGCCAGGGTGGGCCCTCATATGCTTACAGTGCCTTTGATGTGTGTAAACTACTCTCCAGGAACAAAATACACATCAGATTGATTACATCAGTCTTCTGAACTCACTAACCTTAGTCCACTGTCTCCTAGTTCAGCTTTGAATCCCAGGAACCCCCATGTCTTTTGTGGCAGTATGGGTCACTGTGCATCATTTGGCCTTTTGAGACAGCCTAGGCCTTCCCTCCTGCTTCTGGACTCTAGACTCAGTCAAGGATCACTCTCTTGGCCCCCAACAGCCAAGCTTCTAGAGAAATATCCATGAGCTTCCTCCTCCCAAGACTTGCTTAGGCTTTGCCTGTCCCCTTCTCCTGTCAGCCTTCATTTACTTCCATACCACCAAAATTTGGCCACTTTGTGTGGGAAAGTTTCCAGCACTCCAGTATCCAATATATGAAGTGGAGTAAGCCAAGAGCACAAACACCTTGACCTCTATCTAGCCCTGGTCACCTTGACCTCTAACTAGCCCTGGTTGCTTGCTTGCTTTCTCTTTCCTACTTTTCTCCATATTTTCCCATCTTCCTTTTTCATTTAAAACAGTGTCTTGCACCCAGTTCAGCCAGGTATTGCTTACATACAGCTGTGGAGATGAGGACCCCTGAAGGGGCCACCTTTGTCCTAACCTGTGCCACAGGCCATCAGTGAGACCCTATTCTAATCTGCATGGAAGCCCTGTGAGGTACAGGAAACACCCCTGCCTGAGAGTTAGGGAGCTGAAGCTCTCACAGAATGGAACATTTGCCCTGACCACCCAATACTGGACCCTGAAGTCACCATTCCCATCCTTAGCTTTTGAATGCTAGCCTATGCTTCTTTAGAAACCACATGCCCAAGGCAGACAGACATTTGTGTGACATACAGTGATGTGGCTAGGACAGGGTACACTGCTGTAGGGTTTTTTCTCAAGGTTCCGTCTGTACCTGACACTCTGAAGGGCTCTGAGGAGGAGAAAGGACTAGAATGTTCTGAGTGCAGTCCTCCCCCACATCTCCCTTCTCTTAACAAAGTAAATAAAGAAAGCATTAGTGCCTTTGTCCCTGACCCCAGGCCACAGCTGGAGAAGAATACAAGTGAAATGGAGGCCTTGTAGCTCTGGAAACCTCTGGCTGCCCTCCTGCACTTGAGTCATGGCTCCACTTCAGGAGAGTGCCATTAATTTGGTGCAAGAAACCTGAGTACAGAGTGATGCAGAGCCCCCAGCACGGACTCAGGACTTGCCAGGTTGTATCCACAAGCATGGGCTGAATGCAGAGGGTGTGGATGGGTCCAGAGCCAGAAGACATCCCTTGGAGCAGCTTACCAGGAAGCCCAGAATCTCACTAAAGAAGATGTCTTTTTTTAAAGATGTCTTTCATTGAGTCAGGAAGGATTTTTCTTCAAAGAATGCCCTTTTCAAATCATAGTAAGTTAGTGCTGGTGAGACAAGGATTGGACTAGACTCTGAGGTCGTTACCCCAGCCAGGGATGTGCTCAGATGTGCAGAGGTAGCAGGGAAGAAATAGGATATAATCTTTGGGTCTTCTGTCTTGGAGATGGACAGAGAGGTAGCCTGGTGTCATGAAGATGGCAAGGCTTTCTTTGCTTTTTCCCTGGAGAGTCTGAGACTGTGAGCAACAATGCTTAGAGAGGAGTCAGACCTCATCTGCAGTGGGGTCACTGTAGTGGTGGGACCTCCAGGAAGTGCCTGCTTCCCCTACAACCTGCTAAGAGGAGGTCCAGGCAATTTCTCCACATACCTAGGGCTCGTGCTTAAATGTAGAGAGGAAGCTATGGCTGATCAGACCAGGTACCTACTAGTGACAACCAGTGCCAGGAGTTGTGGGCCGTTTGAATGGAGGCATTCCCCACAGGCTCAAGGAGGACTCCAACTTAATGTTCCCCAGAGGCAGCTGCTCTTCACTGGAGTGACCATCCTGGGTTGCAGAGGTACTGGGATGGGGAAACAGAGTCATGTGAGGCTGGGAGACAGCTCAGTTGGTAAGACACTTGCCTTATAAGCATGAGGACCTGATTGTCATCCCCAGAACACCCGATAAAAACAGATAAACAACAACTAGCCAGGTGTTGTGGTGAACACTTGTACTTCCAGCCCTAGAGAGGCAGAGAAAAGTGAATCCTAGGGCCTTTCTGGCTACCCAGCCTAGCTTGCTTGGCATGTTCCAGTCCAGTGAGAGTTCCTGTTTCAACAAAAAGGTGGAGGGGAGTTGGTGTCTGAGGTATAACGAACGAGGTTGTCCTCTGGCCACACCCACACACGTGTGTGTGCATCCCATCACACACAAGTACACCTGTATACACACAAACACAGAGCCCATGCTGGGAGGGTGACATCATGCTTTTTTCCAGCCTCAGTAGGAAGATGGACACAGGCTCCATTCAGAGATGGGGGGAAATGAAGGAAACTCATCCCTACTGAGGAATCTCAAGCTACCTCCATCCTCCCAATCTCCTCTCATTCATTTCTCATCTCCTCTGTTTATAACTGTGTGTAACCAACTGCTGAAGGAGGCTTTCTGTGTCCTAAGGGAGCTATCTCCCACCCATCCTGTCTCTTGGCTATTTTGTAATGCTCTAGAAGGGCAAGCCTTCCAGATGACTGCCAGCTAGCCTCCAAAACGAGTCCACATGAGGTGTGTTGATGGGTTGAGCAGAATACTCAGCATACACTCCCTGCAGCCTGGCACTTCCTGACCTGTCCCAACAGGCACCATGAATGGTGTTAGATCCACATTAGTGCTCCACAGATCTGGGGCAGGGATGCACCCTGCGCTGCAGAGACAGCATACAGAGCTGCATTTGGCACCAGCCACCGCCTCCCTTCTGGGAACTCTGAGATTGAGCATGCTCCTTCCTCACACTCAGCAGGCTGAACTGGCCACTTTCCAGGGAGTCTCAGGCCTGGAATCCAGGCCCTGCTCCTCCCCTTCCCCTACTGCACCCCAGCGAGCTCTGATCAAAGTGAAAAGAGAAATGAAAGAGTTGTGTGGAACACAGGCATGGGGAAAGGCTGGGAGAGAGACATGGTTAGCCCGTCTGTCAGCAACTGAAACCCAGAAGGTTTCCAGGAACTGCCAGACTGGGGAAATTGACCCCAACTTCCTGGCTTTGTGCCATTTGGAGGAGACTTAGAAGAGGACTGTAGCCAATCGTCTGGAACACGAGACTCCAGGAGAATCAGTCCTCTGTCCCAAGGTATCTCCCTCAGCTCTCAGTATGCTACAAAAGGCTGAGACCCTCTGTAAAAACATGAGGCATGCTCAGAGGTTGGCCCAGACCCTATAGTAGGGGATGACACACACTGTCTAGGTGAACAGGAGGTGAAATGAAGGCTGCTTGGAAAAGTCCTGGGTGTCCTGATGTGGTGATAATCATTGTGAGCAAGATATTGGTCAGTGGGACAGTTCAGCTGGTAAAGCGCTTGCCCATACAAGCATGACAGCCTGAGTTCCATCCCCATGGTGTGCTCTTGTCGGGCCAGGACTGCAGAAGCAGGCTGACCAACCACACGAGCTGATTTGACAAGTTACAGGCCAGTGAATACCCAAAGTTGAATACCCAAAGTTGATCTCCAGTGTACACATGTGTACACACAGGCAGTCTCTCTCTCTCTCTCTCTCTCTCTCTCTCTCTCTCTCTCTCTCTCTCTCTCTCTCTCTCTTTCACTAAAGTCTAACACATCACACCTGAGTTCAAGCCTTAGCACTTAACGATCTTGGAAGAATTACTTAACTAGAATTCAAGCTTCCTTACTACAGACAGCAATATTGCCTTCCCTTAGCACTTCTGTTGTGAGGAGTAAGTGAGGTGTGCCATGAACAATTCTGCACATGTCACTTGACACAGAATCTGAATCCCACACACACCCTGAAATGCACTTAGTATTAGTTAGTCTTAAAAAGTACCTTGCCTTTAAAAATACACTATGAATGATTGAGAATTTTATTGTAGAGGATATAATCCTTAACTGTAGCTAGGAAAGTGTTTCTCTCCCTTGATGAGGTGGTCTCTTGTGCCTGGAGGACATAGCTCCACTCTCCTTGTCATGTCTACTAGAATATGTGCTAGAATACTATACTATTTCAGACACCAAGAATACTTGGGGAGAGAGTCAATCCTTAATTTTCTCTCTCTTATCCTCCCATAAAGTTATTAACTATTTCTGTGGTGTGTCCTTTATTACCTCATCCAATATCTATCAACTCCAGGATGATACAGCATCTATCTACTCATCCACATGTCCTCCACCCAATGAATCAATATTGATTACCAATTGTGTCCATAGTATGATCAAGTGCTTAAGACATACCAGTGACAGCAAAAAGTACAGTTTTTAACTTTGTAAGTCTAATTGGAGAGAGACAAATATTGAATATATGATAATACTAATATTTAATTACCACAGAGTAATAACCAGGAACACCTACAATCTATGATGAGCCCTATACCCTTCTGGGTTAGTTTTTATTGCCAACTTGACACAACCTAGAGACACTAGGGAAGGTATAACCTCAGTTGAAGAACTACCTTGCCCATATTGGTCTGTGGCCATGTCTGCGAGAGTTTGCCTTTATTGATTATTGGTGTAGGAGGGCCCAGCTCACTGTGGGCAGCACTGTTCCTAGGCAGGTGGATCTGGGCTGTGTAAGAAAGCTAGCTGAGCATGAGCCAGTGAGCAAGCCAATAAGCAGTGTTCTGCCTCAAGCTGCTGCCTTGAGTTTCTGTTCGGACTTTTCTCAATGATGGGTTGTGTTCAAAACCTTTTTCTTCTCCTAAGTTGATTTTGATCAGAGTCTGTTATCACAGCGACAGAAAAACAGACTGGAACACACCTCAAATACCACCACATCATGCTTCATTAAGAGAGAGAGAGAGAGAGAGAGAGAGAGAGAGAGAGAGAGAGAGGGAGAGAGAGAGAGAGAACTCTTTCAGGCTCTCATGATCTTCATGGCCACACTCCTGATAGTTTAGTTCACGGATCACCCAATTCTTTAATGTATGATATTGCTGATTGTTGTTCTTTTTTTAAAAAAAAACAAAAAAACAAAACTGTTGCTGCCTTTTAAGCCACAATTGTCCTAATCAGCAACTGCAACTCTGCTGCTACCAGCAGTGGTTCAGCTGCAAGGCCCACAACCTGAGGGGAGTCTGTTCCCTCAGGCACCAACTCCTTCAAAGCTAAGAAGGGAACTTATCTAAATCTCTGTCCCTCTAAAGAACTCCAGATACAAAGGTTGAGGTGGAATTCTCCCCTTCAGGGAGGCTGAACAGCAAGTCACTCATCTGCTCTCCTTGCTTGTGTCTCCCAAAAGCCCTCATGCTTCTCCTCGCCCCTCCTTAAACACCCTTCTCCACCTGGCTCCTCCCTACCATTTCCTGTCAGCTAGTTGCTAGCACAGCCTCCTGACCGCAAGTGAATTTTATTTAGTTAAACAAATGTAACACATCTTTGCATCATTAAACAAATGTTTCAGAGCATAAACAAAAGTAACACACCTTAAAATAATATTCTACAACAGCTGATCCACACATGAACATCTGGACATGGACTGGAGCCCATCCTCGATTCCTGCTTTGCCCATATAAGACCATTTGTGGGTTATTAGCTCTTCATGTGGGAGATAATGAGAACAGCAACCCCTGCATCTTCAGACTGTACATTAAAACTTCCCTTTTCTTAAAATATTCTCCAGAAGCCTCAACATTTCACCACAGCCCAAAACCTTACTCTTCATTACCCACCTCCTCCTAAGACTCTCTCCTAGAGAAATATAAATGTCTCTCAACTTCTCAAAGAGCATTTTTGTGATTTCTTTTGCCATATACACTCCTGACACTCCCAAGGATCCTCATCTATTACTTGAAGGAGAAATGACACTCACTGTGTTGTGATCTGTCTATCTATCTATCTGTCTGTCTATCTATCTATCTATCTATCTATCTATCTATCTATCTTCTTTCTTTCTTTCTTTCTTTCTATCATCTCTCTCTACTTTTATCTTTCCCCCTCTTTTCTTATTTCTTCATTTCTCTTTCTTTCTCTCCTTCTTTCTTTCTGTCTTATTCTTTCCCCTCTCCCTCTTTCCCCTTACTCTACTCTTCCTTATTTGTGAGAAAGGGTCTCATGTAGTCCAGGATGGCCTTGAACTTGCTTTGTGGCCCAGGCTAGTTTTGAACTTCTGGTCACTCACCTCTTTCTCCCTAATGCTTGGATTATAGGAGTGTGCCACCCTACTTAGCGTTACGGTATGTTCTTAAGTAGAGGGATTTCCACCTAAGAACTTGGAGCCACCAAGTATTGCTATAGCCTCAGTCCTAGCCCCACAGTGCAAGAATGACAAGTTTCACAAATACATACAATATGGATGGGTCCCTACCTTGATTTGATGTTAAATAAAATGGGGAGTAAGAAGCTAGAAGAAGGAAAGAAGGATGCTAGAGCATTTGGGAGGCCAATATGGCTGGGCCACAGAGAGTGAGGAGTACTAGGGATAAGGATGAAGCTAGAGAAAGATGTAGAGTGCTACTCACTCCCAGAAAGCTCATCAGATTCTACAAAGTTCTGTAGGGAATCTTACCAAGTACTGTGATAAAATTTGTCTGGCTGTTACATCCAGTCCTTAGTCCTGGTCCCACTCCCTACGGCTGCAGGAACCTCACAACAGAGAAAATTTCCTTTATCTTTTTCCTGGTAGGAAAGCTTCCCAGTCCTAATGCCATTCTTTAAGAGACTAATAATAATTCTTGAAATACAGTCTTTCAATAATACATTAGCCAGGTCTTCTTCCTGTGTGTTCTGCAGCCTTTGTGGCCTTCCTCTTTGTCACCCTTGATTCCACTTATGTAAGTACACCTGGCTAGCTACACCTGGGTGTACATACCCAAATAAGAGCACCTGGATGCACGAGCCAAAGGAAACCTTAGCACCTGGCCAGGAGCTTTGACTACAGTAAGTTGTTTCCCTTGAAAGCTTTCCAAGGCATTTAAATGTTCTTGGTTTCTTAAAACCCAGCCTTTCCCAGCCTTTATGGAGACCTTTGCACATTAAAAAGAACAAGAAACCCCCATGGGGCCAATGCAGAATTTGGCCAAGGAACCTGGGCTGGAGTTCAGTCCACCTTGGAGTTCACCCAGGTCCATTCACATGGGCAGCAAGCTGTACATCCACATAAGGCAGCCCTGCTTACAAGAAGTTGTGAGGTCATCCAGAAGCTAATGACCCTGGCCTCATTCTGGAAGAAATGGGTTCCACTAGGTGCAGGGCTGGAAATGTCATCTATACCTCCCCAACCACAGCCTTGGCAGAGAGGTCATGGAGCAGCCTGGCAGGATACAAAGGGACCAGACTGACGTGTTCTAATGCTGTCTCCTGCTAGCTATGTGAACTTGGGCTTTCTGGAGCCTCGTTTTGTTAGCTGTAAGAGGAGAATAGAAATTAATATCACACAGGACTGCTATAAAGGGTTAAATGAGAGAGAAACTAGACGTCAAGCTGCCCTGCTGAAGCTGCCCCCCAGAAGATGTTAATTGGCCACTGGTCCCTAGCCATAGGTGAGGACGCATGTTCCAGCACCAGGAGATGCTGAAGAGCAGCAGAGCTTCTTTCCTCCTTCTCATGACTCACTGATGGTGACTAGTGGGGCTGGGAGGCATCTCGGTGTGAAGGAAGCCACCCGGCAGCTCCATGCAACTGACATACTGTAGGGGGTGGAGGGTGGGGCTCCTAAAAAAAATTGCCACAGTTTGAGAAATAAAGAAAAACAGGAAACACTATGGGTGATATCTAAACAATGTTTCTTATAATGTGGGAACTTGCTGATATGATTGGGAGTGCAGTGAGGAACTGGGGATTCTGCTTATAAAGAAGCATCTGTGATAGAAACCAGGTGTGGAGGGACACCTGGGCTCCACCTAGCTAGACCTTCACTCAAAGATAAGGGAAAAGTCAGATGGCCCTGTCACACTATCTGGAGTTTTGTCCTCTCTATGTATGGGACAGAAGTCTAATTTCTAAGAATTCCAACTCAGACTCGAGTCCAAGGAATTTCTTTGGTCCCTGCTATGCTTCATTTATTCATCCATTAAAAGCTAAAAGCACACTCACTTTATCCCAGTTGCTATTCCAGATGCTAAATTTACAACTATAAATAAGATAGGTAGCAAACTTAATTACTAATGGGCATGCAGGTATGTGTGTGTGTGTGTGTGTGTGTGTGTGTGTGTGTGTGTGTGTGTGTGTTAGTGTAAGTCTTTTGACTGTATTTGCCTATGCACATTCATATGGACATGCATATGTTTTTAAGCTCATATAATCACATGTGTAAATATAAGTCTTTCAATGTGTTTGTGTGCATCCCTTTCCCTCAACAACCAAGAGCCAACCATAGGCTCAAGATTTATGGATATAGAAAGGGTAGTCATTGGGAGCCTTTTGCTGCAGGAATCATAGGACCTCTGAGCACACACTGCCTCACATCCTGTTCTCCCCTTGAATGGCTGGATGGGCACAGATGGAAGTGAGGACCTGAGGAACCAAGGAGATTATAAGTGACAGGCAAAGAACACAGAAGGAAGAAAGGGGACCCAGAGACTAGAACAGGGCTGAGGTTAGAGCTCCTGGCAACAGTTACCAGACACCTGGAGAATGAAGATGATAGAGACCTGGGTACCCCAGCCAATCCCAGAACACAGAATGATTTTCAAGACCATAACCATTGGGTAGAACCTCCTCCAGCTTCCTGCTGAGTGGCGGCCAGTGTTATAGGTATTGATTTGAGTCTCGGGACACCTACTGAAGTGTCCCAAGGCAATGAATCAGACCAGGGACTCATGGAAAAAAATAGAAATAGAGACAGTTTATTAAGAAAGGGAAAGGATCTTAAGAAGAGGAGTGGGCCAGTGAGTTGGTAGAAAAACCCGTGCTTAAAAGTGGTGGGCCAGGAAGGAAGGAAAGAAAAAAAAGAATAGAAAACAGTTTTTAAATACATGTATATTTTTAAACTAGATTTCATTTTTTATAGGGTGGGGGTTCCTTTTTAAAACAATAATTTGTTAGGAGACAGTAATATCAGAAGCTACACTCGTGAAGTCTCACCAACATGACCACCCAAATGTGAGCTGAACATGGCTGACACAAATGGGCACGTCAAACTGAACAAGCTCCAACCCTACACAAAGAACCACAGGCAACTGAGGGAAGTTGGGAGTGTGAGTGGTGGCTTTCTCTAGGGAAGAGCACACCAAATGACTGTCCAATGCCAAAGGGTCAGCCCTGAAAACATACATACAAGTAACGTCATTCAGACTGAGCAGGCTATATTTAGGAATATATATGTGTGTAAGTATAAATATATGCATGCAACAGCAATTGAAAAAAGAGGTCATATTTTGAAGTAGAGTGGGAAGGGGCATATGGGAGGGTTTGAAGGGGGAAAAGGAAGAGATGAATATTGTAATTAAATTATAATTTCAAAAAAGAAGTAGCAATAATAATTTGCATAAAAACACTGTATATTTCTTCTGTTTTATAATGGTACTACAGTTAGCTTGGGAAAGTTACAAGAATAATCATACAAAATTTACCTTCATCATTTTGTTTTTTCATCTCTTATTGCAGTTTTAAAAATTACAGTCCAATAACATCAGTAATGCAGGTAGCCTTAGATTTACATTTTCCCTCATATTAGTGGGGATGCTTCTAGACTTCCATCATAAGCACAATTTGGAAGATATATTTCCTTGTCTGAGGAAGCATTTATTTATTTCTATTTTAATATGTGTTAAAAAAAAAAACAGGAATGGATACTTAAGACAATTGGAAGCATTTTTCTCTATAAACAATATTATAACATCCCTTGCCCCGCTCTTCAGAAAAAGCTATGGCTCAGAAGCCACATGACCCTTTAAAGGACATTTATGTGGTACCTTACCTGCCTTTCCTACATTGTCTCCCACATGCTCTGTTTGTCATATGAAGGGCGCCCAGTTACTCTCTGGAAACTGGCCCGTGCAGGCTCTGTTGCGTGAACTCCAAGTGGGTCAGGGTTCCCAGGCTTTTCTCTGCTAACCTGCTTCTGTCCCAGGTTAATCTTGATGCTGTAATCTGAAGTCACTGTTTTCCTGCCACCCTGGGGCCTGCCTTGGGTACCAGTCAAGGATCAATATCTGCAGGTAACTGCTTCTTCCTGAGATGTGAGCTGCTGTGTGAAGACTGAGACAAGCTGGCTAGGAAATTCCAGAGGGCTCCAACAGGAGTGTGTCTTCTCAGGAGTGGGGTGGGGGGGGGCTGTCAGATAGGACACCAAGGTCACCTAAAAATATGACTCTTGTTTACTGTGATCTTTATGATGGTATGTCACTTAGAAGGGTCTCTTGGAAATTTATGTTTACTTAATATCATTTTTATTATGCAGTTAATCAGCAGAGGGAAAGGAAAGAGGGAGTGTCTGTGAATGCTTCTATTTCATTTGCTTAATGGAGCGCTCAGAGCAGGAGAGAGAAAGCGCCCTAATCATTTATTTTGGTAATTGGAGTTATATTTGAGAGTTTCTGACACTGTCAGGCAGTCTCTCTGGGCAGGGACACCGACTGTCTTTATCTTAGAGCCCATGAACCGATCCAGACAGGCCTTCAAAGCCATGCTGTCTTCTGGGAGAGCAGATAAGGGTGTGGGGAGGAGGAGGGTGAGGAGGACAGCTCAGGACCCTTGGAAAGCCTGTCAGAGCTTGGAAGAGAATTAAATCTTATTTCCCCGCAGTAATCCAGTTGTTGGTTTGGGGGCTATGGAAAAGATTTCAAATACTAACTCCAGGTTGTTGTTTTTTTTTTTTTTTTGCCTGTCACTGGATTTGTTTGTGAACTTGGGTTGGCTTGCACGGTTGCATGGGTCTGCTCTCAGCATAAGACCTAGAGGGAATGCAAGGGCTGCTGGGAAAGACCTCAGATTAGATGGTTCTCCTTGAGCCCACTCTTTGGAGCTGCTCACTAGGCTGTGCTGGAATGAGGCAGCAGCAGCATGCCTGTGGGAGGAACACTGACTAAGGAGGGTTCCAGAACACAGAGCTTCTCAGAACTCAGGACCTGGGGTACGACGTGCCGAAGTCCATGTTCCTGTCATTTTGACTGAATCCTAACAGCAACACCTTAAGGGAGGAAGGATTTACTTTGGTTCCTGGTCTCAGAAGACCCGGTCTCTGGTGACTGGGTATGTGGTTCCTGGTCCACGGTAGAGCAATAGGAACACTTGGCAGAAACTACTCACGTCATGGTGGACAAGAAGTAGAGAGACAGCTAGAGAATGACCAGGACAAAATACCGTCCCCAGGGATATGCACCTGTGACTTTGTGGTGATATTTTATTTGTGCTGAAATGTGGTGATATTTTATTTGTGCTTTAATAAAGCTTGCATGGAGGTCAGGGGGAAAAGGCCAGCTATTTTAAGTAAACAAAAAGTCAGGCAGCACACACCCTTAATCTGATCACTTATCAGGCAGGGTCTCTGTGTGTTCAAGGCCATACTAAGGAACAGAGCCAGCGTGGTTACTCCTGCCTTTAATCCCAGTACCAACCATAGAGACCTAGAGGTGTGTACAGACAGGCAGTGACAAGGAAGTGAGATAGCTGGACTATGATAGCCAATGAGAGGGCAGAACAGCAAGGTAATAAAGGCAAGGGTAAGATAGTAAGTAGCTCACATTTGGAAGCTGCAGAGTTGGTGAGGTAAGGTTGGCTGGTAGCTTTCCCCATTTCCCTGATCTCTCTAAGGCTTTCACCCCTATATTTGGCTCCATGTTTTTTTTATTTAATAAGACCATTTAGAAATTCATCTACATGACTTTTTTTCTCCCAGCTAGTCCTACCTCTTCATGCTTCCAAGACCTTCCAAAGTAGCTCCAGCAAGTGAGGACCCGGCACCCAGCACATGAGTCTATGGGGTGTGTTTCTTACTTGATTTATAACAGTTGTGACTATGGGAATCTCAGTTGCTAGAATAGTCAGAAGCAATGGAGCAGAGGGCTTAAGGGTGGGCTCTAGAGCCTGGTGTCCTAGCATGCACTTGGGGTGTGACCTTGGGCATGACACTGATCTCTAAGTCTAAGCTTACTGATACACATGAGGAATTGGTTACAGGACCCTCATAGGTACTCAAATACCTAGATGCTCAAGTCCCTTATATAAAACAGCATAGCTGTTGTACATAAGCTGCACATACCCTTCTGTATACTTAAGTCCTCTCTATATTACATAGGATACCTAATACAGTATAAACACTATGTACATAGTTGTTATAGTATATTATTTTGGGAATAACAAAAAAAAAATCTGTGCATATTCAGTGCAGATTCAATTTTCCTCTCGTATTTCCAGGTCCCAGATGGCTCAATCCACATATGCAAAATTCTGTGGGTATGGAGGGCTTAGCTCAGTGCCTGGCATATCATTTAAGTATCTGATGTTATTAACTTGGCCATATAGAGTAGAGGTTTGGTAGTATCGCCCGTAAAGAGTTCTCATCAAGATTAAGAGAGGTGTTGCTTTAGTACCTGGCAAACTGAGAACCTCAGGGAATGTAAGCAGCCATGGCTTGCTGCTGGTGCTAACGAACAGACTGGATGACCTAGTCAGAGACTGGACAGCAAAGTGGTCCCAGTGAGATAGCCTGCTGATTACCTCTCTTAGTGGGGGGAGGAGGGCTGAGCCTGGTCACACCCTAATGACTCTGCAGAGAGATGTGCCCCCTCTCTTAAGCTGACTCCAGGGCTGGCTGAGCGTGAGTCTTATCGACCCAGGGAGGCGTCAGACTGGAGGGGGCTGTTTCCTTCATGGAAGAAAAATGCTTGAGCCTCTGAATCCCTGCTGTGTGTGAGACAGAGGAGAAGTGGGCCAGCAGTGGGCAGGAGGCCAGACGAGTAGAAGGAGGAGAAAGGGGTGTGTGGGAGGAGTGAAAAGATGGCTGGGCTCCCACCCCTGGAGACAACACACCCTGTCTGGAGGTTTGCTGAGTGCTGGATCCCTGCCCGGTGCTTGCTCTTAAAGACATCATACATGTGACTCAGCTGGCATCCCCCCTCATGTCCCAGAAGATGCACTTGCAAAAGGCCTTAGGAAGAACTGTATCAGAAGCCAAGTGTCCTTGCAGGTCCTTGCAAGGGGTTAGATAGATATCTAGGTTGACACCTGCAAAGGAGTAGCTTCTTACTCAGTTATCAAAGGAAGCCAAATCTACAGGTGTCTGAGCAGATCATGGAGACTGCATAGAGGACACAGAAAGATAAAGCATTTGCTTTAGAGATACAACCTAAACCCAGGTGTCCTAAACCCTGGTCAAGAAGCCAGAGGGGTGCTGTCTTTCTCACAAGCCTTCCAGGCTAGCATTACTTCCCAATTACCTAGAACCTACTTATACTACTGCAGTATCAGGGCTGAGAGCAAAGCCGGGTCTTTGTATTTGAACAGCTTGTTACATTTCAGCATTGTGCAGTCTAACTATTTAGCAAATGATAATGAAAATAATGATAGTAATAATAATGACACCATTTAGCCTAGCCAGTGCTGTGTGATCCAGACAGGCCTGGTGGTTTGTGTAGTTCCGCCCTCAAAATTGCCTCCCTCTGCTTTCTTGGCTCTAAAATCTCAGGAATACCTTTTTAACCTCTAAAGGCTTTCCCCTACCCCTTTAGTGGGGACTCAGCTTGCTGTGATGTATTGTTGTCTTGTGTATCAATAAGGTTTGTGTGTACATTATTTAGGTCACCCTGTTGCCCTTTCAAGAGCTGGCATCCCTGCTGGAGGAAAATGGTCTGAATCTCATCAGAAAGCACCTGAAGGCTCTGTCTCAGCTGCAGAGGGCTATCAAATGTCATTGGCCTTCCTGAGGTGTTTCTGGAGGCTTTGGTATAACATATGACACAAAACGTGACCACCCCTCCAATGGGGCCAGCTGAACCCATTACAGTTTTAGAAGTCAGTTCTAAGTTCTCTAAAAGAAAATCCAAGAACCCCAGATAATGACAATTGAAGTAAAGTTCAGGTACCCTAGATTAAGGTACAGATAAAGTTTTTGTGTTTTGCATTTACCTCATGTATCCCAGGCTTGGATCTAAGGAAGCTGATGCTCAAGAGATGCTAATGATTGCAGAAGAAACAATAAAAGTAACAAGAAATGCTTCCACTAAGGCCTGCTCTTGCCAGTCCAAAAGCAGGGACAAGGCAATCCAGCAAGACAGGATGAATTTAGATAACTGCTCTGCTTTAGTAGGAGAAACTGAGGCCCCAGTCTCACCCATGGAAGCAAAGGACAGAGGGGCCTCTACGGAGTGGTGTCAGAAAGGAACCAGCATAGCACACAGGTTTTCATGCCTCACCTTCCTTCCTGTCCCATCCCCACAGCATCAGCTGAGATTAGATGAGAAGATGGACTTGAGCCTCTCCTTCTGCTTGAGGGTGATATCAGAGGAGGCCAGCAGAGAGTCAGCACTCTGCCAGCTTCTGTGATGTCAATGGTAATGTCAGCCAAGCTGACATCAGTAAGGACCTAAGGAGAGGGGGGCTGTACCGTTGTCCAGCAGCAGTGAGGGACCGCTGTGCCTCAGGGTACCCTGAGTGTGACTGAACTTCTACTTTTTCACCTGGCAGCTGTGAGGCAGCACCTATCCTTCTCCAACAGGGTCAAAAGAAGCCAACTCACACACTGTTTAAATATGTTCCAAGTTTCCACAGTATCCCAAACTCCCAGGTTTTAATAGAAATGCCAGACATCCAGGTCAGAAAGGAAGAAATAAAATTGTCTGAGTTTTCAGACAACATGCTTCTCCACACAGAAAATCTCAAGGAACCCATAAAAATTTCCAAGAATTAATAAATCAGTTCAGTAATGTTACAGGGCACAAGACAAATATATAAAAATCAATTATATTTCTATATACTAACAGGGAACACAGGGACAGAGAAATATACACTCAAAACAACAAAGGAAGGGTAGGTGTTAACCTAACAAAACATTCACAGAACTTACAAGCTCCTGAAAACCAGAAAAAAAATGCCTAAATGAATTAATAAGTAAATAACCAGAGTGTGTTCAAGGATTGGTAAATATCATAGAGACTGTATCAATTTTAAGTCAATGCACAGGTTTAATGCAACTCTTTTCAAAATCTCAAAAAGATTATGTGTACACACACACACACACACACACGTGCACACGCACACACACACACACACACACACACACACATGCACGTGCGCAAACACCAACTAGAAGCTAGAATAGTTAAAATTATTTTTGAAAAAGAATAAAGTAGGAAAAAACCAGTCTGCATGATTTTGTAAGACTTTATTTTATTTTAGATTTTGTGTGTGTGTGTGTGTGTGTGTGTATGTGTGTGTGTGTATGTGATTGTGCACATTTGTGTGAATGCCCACAGAGGTCAGAAGAGGCATTGTATCTTCTGGAGCTGAAGCTATAAAGCTGTTGCTAGAAACTGAACTCTGGTCTGGTCCTTTGCAAGAACACTAAGCACTCTTAACTACTAAGCTATCTCTCCAGCCTCCAAAGATTTATTCACTGTGTGTGTGTGTGTGTGTGTGTGTGTGTGTGTGTGTGTGTGTGTGTGTGTGCATGTGTGGGTGGGCAGGGGAGACTAGCAGAGGATGTTGGATGCTCTGGAACTAGAGTTACAGATGGCTGGGAGCTGTCCACTGAGGGTTCTGGGAACTCAGTTTGGATCCTCTGCAAGAGTAAGTGTTCTTAACTGCTGAACCATCTCTGCAGTCTTGGTCTGCCAGCTTTTAAGACTTAATCATTCATCTAATGTTATCAAAGCCATTTGGTATTAGGCTTTGGGGTATTATGACAGAAAAGAACAATATGGGAATGGAAACACACAAATGTTTTCAACTGAGTTTTAGGGAAACTTCAGACACAGTTCAACAGGAGATGATGGCCTTTCAGCAAATAATGCTGGAGGAATTAAACACTTCTAGGCAAAACTCCAAAAGCAACCAACCAAAGAACGTAAAATCCTTGAATGGAAACCTCACAAGTTCTAAATGAGCTAACTGAAAATGGACCATGGATTCTGATGGTTTGAAAGAAAATGGCCCACATAGGGAGTGGCACTATTAGAATGTGTGGCTTTGTTGGAGGAGGTGTGGCCTTGTTGGAGGAAGTGTGTCACTGTGGGGGTGAGCTTTGAGGTCTCCTTTGTCCAAGTTTTGCTCAGTGTGACATACAGCTGCTTCTGCTGCCTGTGGAACAAGATGTAGAACTCTGGGCTCCTTCCCCAGCACCATGTCTACCTGTATGTCACCTACCATGATGATAAGGGACTAAATTTCTAAAACTGTAAGCCAGCTGCAATCAAATGTTTTCTTTCATAGGTATTGCCATGGTCATGGTGTCTCTTCACAGCAATAGAAAACCTAACTGAGAAAAACTCACACATAAGATGTAAAACTGTAATGGTTTTAGGAAATAAAAAAGGAAATATCATCAACATTGAACAAGGAGCTCTTGGATTTCTTATGAAAAGCAACTCCATTGCTTTTTCTATATTCTGTAATTTTTATTTTCCAAGAGAGAGAGAGAATATATAAACTGTTCTAGGTACCTCATTAAGTAAAATCATTTAATGATAATGTTACTGAGCACAATCCTTTCAGAGTTCTTTGTGGTAGCATGTATTGTAAAGTCACTTTTTTTGACTAAAAGTCCATTGTATGTGTGTACAACATTTTTGTGTCTCCATGTTGATGAATATTGGGCTATTTCCACTTCTTTGCTTTTGTACATGGGTGTACAAATATTACTTGGATTGTTGACCAACTTTTTTTGACATTTGCCGAAGAAGAGAGTTACAGAAACTGCTTCCACTCTCAAGTCAAGACTTTCCAGTGACAAGAATTTTAATACGGTTCCCAGCTCATGGGAAGGGTAGATTTTAGAGGACTGAAGAAGTTGAGCATGGGAGCTCTTGGTTTTGGTCACTGGTGACTGAAGCTCATGAACACCAAACAGACCCTGATTGCTTTGTCCTCTAGTCAGTTTGACTGTCTGGGATTTAGTGGGAGGCTCCTGCTCTCTTTGCCTGGAGAGCCCATTACTGCATGAGAACAAGGCCTCTCTTGCTAGCAAGGAAGAGAATAGATAAGAATAAGTGAGAAGGTGGGGGAGAAAGCCAGGAGCTGTGGACACAGAAGAGGATGAAGAGAAACAAGATGGTGGAGAAGAAAGACAGGGGATAAGGAAAAGGGAAAGGAGAAGTTGGTATCCAAGGCAGCAGGCATTAGATGCTACCTCTGGGTTTCAGAAGAAAAATAATAACCCATCACTCTCTGTGATTGGCACTCCACTTTATGTAGCCTGAAAGCATAAATGTAGCTGCACTGGCAGATTAGGCATATTTAAATCAGTGAAACAGAGCAGTCCACAGCCTGACCCTCCTGGAGCACCTAATATATTCTTGACAAGGCTGGCTTTTATCAAGTCTTTCTGGCCTACTGTGTAATAAATGTGTATCGTTTGCTCTTTATCACCCATTACCTCATTAAAATAATTGTCTTAATTTCATTGTTAAAGTGATTAATAGGACAAGTGTTAAAGGAAATTAATATTCAAAAAGAAGAATAACTGTAGCTGAAAAATAACTCCTGTGAACCAGTCTGGTGGTAAAGTTAGAGATTTTGTAATTAATGAAGCTTAGAGAGTTAAATATAGAATGGTCCAGTAGAGTGGCCAACTGTGAGAGATACAGAATAAGCCAGGAGGGGTGGGAAGCATGAAGAGAGAAAAAGAGAGAGACTCATACATTTATGCCCACTCACTGTGAACTCATGGAGTGGAACAGGTCCTACTGGCCTCTGTGGCCTCACATGCTAACCATAGTATGCGACACCTACATGATGCAGGGGACTTAGGCTCTGACCATCCCAGTGTGTATTGAGCAGTGAGAGACTATTGTGCCTTATGCCATGTGGTATCCTAGACTAAGACTGAGCAATTGAAAATAGAATCAGGACCAGTTCAGGAACAGGCTAATGTAGCACCCCCTGCTCTCTGAACCACATGAAGTAATGCTGTGTCTCCCTCTGTGTTTAGCCACAGTGATGGGGATCTGCAAAGCTCCTGCTCCATTGACCAGGTAAATAAAGGCAAGTAAAGGGGTGGCTCTAGGGAAGAATTGTATCCAGTGCCCAGAAAGCTATACTGGATAAGGGTTTCCATCCCCAGATGCATAGTGCACATGAGGAATTGTTCCTTTTGATAACTCTTCACTCCCTCATTCTTCCCACATTTATGAGCCTCCTGAAACAAGCAGGTTCTACTTTAAGAGTTGGACATAGGATCTGTGGATGCAGCTCAGTGGTAGAGCTTAGCACGTACAAAGTCCTGGGTTCAATTGCCATAGTAATAAAAAATGAGGTAGAGTTTAACTCCAGTAAGATGAGGAGATAAGACATATGAAAATAGATAATCACTGAAATTTTATTGTTTGTTTAATTCCAACCATTTTTGTAAATTATAAATATATATACTCTCAAAATTGCCATGGACTCCCAGCCAAAGAAAACTTCTCAATAGACCTTTCTGTGTGCCTTTGCCATTAGGTGGGTTATAAATGCCCTAACAATCTTCCACGTGCACTTTTTATTCTGCTCTGATGTCCTTCTAGGCCTTATTTCCTTGAAAACAACTATGATACATTGTGGAGTTCAAAGGTGTTTGGGAATGGAGGTTGTGCTACAGAGAAACAAAAAAATGAATGCCACAACAGAAGCACCACTGGCCCAGGATACCTTCCATGAAATTAATAATGATAAACAGACTATGAGGAGTGTAGAAGGCCTTCCTATTAGAAACACCATCATAGGTGTCATGGTAGCCTGGTGGATGGCGTGACCACAACTTGTTTGAAGGAAGTTGGAAGAAACTCTGGCCCAAGACAGATTATGACTGTAGAGGCTGAAAAGACAATGGACTGTGCAGAGTCAATGGAAGCCAGTTGTCCTAATGCCATATCAGCATGGTATACTACATTGGGTATTACCTGCATTGAGCAGGCATGAAGTCCATTGCCCATTCAATCTCATTCTGAAGTTTTTGCAGAGCTACTGTGACCATATAACCTGCTAATGTATAAATCCAGCATTCTAACACTGGTAATATAAACAGAGATTGCATCAAGATTTGCTTCCATCTAAACATTCCATGTGAAATGTAAATATGGAGGTAATCACATATATGAAAGTTGTAATGCCAATTTTCCTATGTGATTTCTATGTTGAAATGTTGTCAGTCTGTCCAGAAACATACATTTATAACTGCAAAGTTAAATGTTGTAACAGTTCACAACCATTGTGAAAGCTGTTACTTTTAGGTGCAAAATATTGATTATGAACCTTTGAGGAGTTAGATGGAAAAAGAAATTGAACATGC
The DNA here is from genome assembly GCF_903995425.1 of Onychomys torridus. Classification (NCBI taxonomy): domain Eukaryota; kingdom Metazoa; phylum Chordata; class Mammalia; order Rodentia; family Cricetidae; genus Onychomys; species Onychomys torridus. Next base: position 43,512,397 of record NC_050449.1, read on the forward strand.
ATTGCTCAAGTAGGTTTAGGAAGATGCTTCTATCTGTCATGAATGAAGAAATATTTATAAAAGTTTCAATATCAATACAAGCTGAATATAGAGATTAGATTGGTAGAATTATTTTCAGTTTTAAAATTTAGTCAAAATGACTGAAAATTTGTGGCTAGAGTTTCATTTTAAAATTCCATTTAGGCCAGGAGCCCCTCCTTCCTGTTTACAAATTATTCACAGTTTTGAGTTTGAATTAAGAGAAATATGTCAATCTCAGGATTCCCAGTGAAGGAAAAAAAAAAAACTCAACTATCATAAGTAACAATATCCATGATAAACTATTTTCTGTCAAGACATGATAAAAAATATGAGCATGAAAAGAAAAAAGCATTGGGAACAAATGAGGCACATCCTTAGATAAATATTCTGCTCTCCCATTCATGCCAGTTGAAAATGAGCATCTATCAGCAGCTCGAGGACTATGACAGCAGCAGACAGCTCCTTACTGCTGAATGACAATGCCAAACTTTGGAAACTTAACAACCAAAGCCATTAGTGATGCAAAAGGAAGTCTGATCATCTCCACTAACATTGCAGATTTATCCCTGAATTCCAGATGTTCATTTTATGATGGTGATGCTTGGTTCTGGGTCGATGTTCATTTTCATGTGGGGTTTGGTCCAAATATGAATTCAGTTGGCATACTCCCATTGTGAGGGGAATGTGGATGTTGTTATCCCTGAGGTGCAGGAGGAGCAGGAGAAGCAGAGAGAGCCAAAATGGAGAGCAGTAGGGTGAATTCCAATTTTGCCCGGAGAACAATCCAGAGTTGAATCTTCCGAATCTTCTTTGGTTTTTGTTTGTTTGTTTGGTTGGTTTTTGGGTGCTTTCCTTTTCTTTTTTCTTTTTTGTCTTGAATGCCTTTTGAATGTTAAACACCACAATGGAAATTTCCACATGTTTTTGTTTTGTTTTGTTTTGTTTTGTTTTCCTGCTAACCTAACAGGCTGACGTAGGTCTACCGTTGTCTTTTTTTTGCAGAGGAGCTGAGGGTCTCAGAAAGGAGAAGTGATGGCTCTCTGATGACCTAAGAGTGACTCCAGAAGATTCTCCCAACCTCACGGGAATTGCTTGAAAATGCCCACAGACCTGCATCCCAGCCTCTCCTGCTACCTAGCTGGGATATGAAAAGGGACTGTCTAGAGCATATGGAGTTGCTGAGGGAGTCTCTATCGTTTGCCTTATGTCCAAATCCTTGGCTCAGTACCCATGGCCTTATTTCTAACATAGTTGTGTTTCTAATACCATCCACAGGGGGTAGCCATTTTCTGTTCTCAAACAGGCCCTGTGTCCAGTTTTCTGAGGATCTTGACTCCTCCTATAATCCAGTAATCAGGACCTTCCCAGCTGGTCACCCCCACCAACACCGCTCCCCCTCGGCTTTCATCTCCTGGTTGCTTTTCCACTGAGTCTTCTATTTCTTTGGTTTTTTTTCCCCTTTTATTTTCCCTTTTTGTCTTCCCTGAAGACAGCCTGCTGCCTGACACAGCTATTGTGTTTGGAAGTGAGCCTCTTGCACTGGTGAATAAATTGCATTTTATCCCTCCCTGTCACTTCTGGTTGGGGAAGCAACCAGGAGATGAAAGCCGAGGCTTCAAAGGCACTTCTGACATGGAGCAGACTTTCACTTCCAAGCCTGACCGTCCATGCTAAACTCAGAGCTTTGGAAGCCCTGGCAGGAGCCGCACCTCAGCTAGCTCAGAGAACCCTGGCCTCCCCAGAGGTGCATCACCACCTTAAGGGCATTTGGTAGCCACTGTCTTTGTTGAATTACTACAAGGAAAGGATGCCTACCAGACAGAGACTCTGTCCCCCAGGGGAGAAATGCTGTTTGGAGTAGCCCTGTTAAGTAACTGAGCACTCCTTTTGTGTTCTGATACTGTGACCCCCAAAGCTATTCACTTGGGAAATGCTGTGATGGAGTGGGTCCCCCAGGGAATCTTTGGGATCTCCTTTCCCTACACTGCCAGGGTCTTGCCTTTGTACTCCAGACTGAATATATGCCTTGTGATCTGCTTCCTTCTTTTACAAATGGGTACCTACCAGGGTTTAGAGATGTGATCATTAGTCCTCCACCAATCTGGCCCACGCACAGCTGCTCAGTAGAAAAAAAATCTCCCCGATGCCAGGTTCAGAAGGACAGAACCTTCTCAAGCATTCTTATCAGCCAAGTATCTGGAACACCCCAAGAAACAAGTTAGCTTGAAAACAGGCCATGTTCTTGCAATGTCATCAGAATCAAGTCAACCTGGCTTGGCTTCTCCAGTGCTCAGGAGCACCCTATCTCTGAGGTAATCCTCAGTGACTTCAGAATCTATCTGGAACATAGTGGGATGTTGGATACAGAGGCTTAATACTCTGGGTAGCAGTTGGGACAGAAGTCCACAGTTTGATCTTGACACTAGAAAATGGAAAGATCCAAGTTTTCTTCTGCACTTACTATCTGGAGTCAGATAATATTCCTTGCCACTCAATCTCCAAGTCTAGAAATAAAGAGAACAGTAGAGGGTACCTGATGGCTGTTGGGGAGGTTGAAATGGCATCATTTGTGAAATGCCAGCCTGATGCCTAGCAGAGTGCTGATGTTCAATACATGGCTATTCTTATCATGTTGGAGTCACCCATATTAGAAGAACATAACTCCACAGAAAGTTCACAGACTCCACAAATAGAGGGCTCAGCTTTACATCCGACTTTAGGACAGGGCAAGAAGTATACTGCAAAAATAACAGCCACCATCACCAGCTGCCAACAGTGAAGTGTTTATGACATACAGTGTCACCTGTGGGGCTGTCTCGCTATTTCCCACAAACAGGGGTAAGTTGTTTGCTCGAAATTGTGCTGCTAGCAGAAGAGAAGAGTCTTAAAAAGTCAGCTTCATGTACTCCACCCATGCTGGTCACCACTGCATCTGCTTTCAGTCCACCCTCCCCTAGACGGAGTCTCAATTCCCTCAGTTGGGAAGTGGGGTGATCATGTCCACTTGTCAGGCCTAAGATGAGAAATGAGAAGATGGTATGCAGGCATCTTCCCACAAACAGGACTTTCTCTACTGTAAATGTCGTGAATCAAGAAACATTGTTTTGTACTAGCTCTTTCAAGGTGCAGAGTCCCAGACACTGTGAGGAGGAGACGTTACAGGTCACTGACTCTGGCCTCCCTAAGGTCTGATAGAATGGAGGGCAGCTGGCAGGCCTGGTATGGCCTGGCTGACTTCCCAGAAAGCAAAGAATAGAGTGTTCTAGAAGATAAAGACATCCAGTTTGGACTGGAGGATTGTCTTAGGTCAGATGCCAGAGCTTCCTGTTTTTAGGTTCCCACTGCAAAACTCACCCTGACTGCAGAAGGCTCGTGTTCCCCACAGTTCAGCATTGTGAGTTTTCAGTCACTTAGGGACATACTCCCACCTGTCATCACCCTTCTCTGACTTCCTCACAATCTGATAACCATGGAGCCTCATCGACTCCTTTCTCTTGGGAGCCCTCCCCCAACTGGAACCACGGCTCCTGTTTTGCTAATGGATAATTATGAAACTTCTTGGCAGGGGTCATTCAAAGGGTTCTTGGGCTCCTTACAGATGGGGTAGGAAGCTGTGGGCAAGAGAAGAAGAGGGTCCATCCCATCACTGGGCCTAACCTTCCCTTTGATCATGCCTTGTTTCCTGAGGAGAGTTGGACCCTTGCCCAGCCTCAGTTGCCTGAGGTTTGCAGGGACAGCAAAAGCGATGTGAAAACAGAGAGCTTCCATACGTCACCACAAGTGACAAATTCATGGGAGTGGAAAGAGAAAGAACCCTGAATATTGATGGCTGTGCAGCTGCAAGAAGGAAAGTTTCCAGAATTGCAGTGAGAAGCCTTGTGCTGGAGTTTTATGTCATTTGCTTTCAATTCCATTTACAGTTATTTCTTGTTTTTATATCATGTTTTATTGAAATCCATTTTTTACTTTAATGCTTGAGGCTCAGTCATGGATCTCTTCCCCCTCCCCCTACTGCTTGTCTCCTGAGCCTAGGAAGGTTTCACATTATGCAAAAACCACAGAAAAAGGTTTGAAGCATCACAGAGCTTTTGTTCCTATCCGTCTGTCTCCACAATGAGTATTGACTTTTCTGAAACCAGGTTGGGGATACAGCTGTGAAACATGGGCTGTGTTTCAGAATCCATGGACAGGTTTGTTGGCCTGGGGTTGAAGTCTGTGAGTCTCTTCTCTAGGGACCTCGGACAATGCCTGTGCTCACAGTGAACTCCAGCTATGATGCTACCTGATGGCTAACAGGCTATCTATCATTTTCCTATCTCCAGCAGCAGGTCCTGAAAGGAAAGAAAAGAAGAAGCACAAGTGTGGTCTTTGAATCTCTGTGGCAAACCAAAGCATTCTGAGAGGAATCTCAAACAGGCCCAAAAGCCCATTCCATTTCCTACTGGCCTAGCCAAGCCTCATGATCTCAGGGTTCCTTGCTTCCTTTCCCTCCGCTGGAACTGGAAGATGTTCCCAAATGCCTTGGTTATCAAAGCCTTCTTCAACTCAAACCACCCAGGGTTCCACCATGCCTGACCTCCTCTATCTGGGTCTCAGGACCACCTCACAACATCTGTGGAATCAGGTGACTTCCAGTCTCACTCATCCTGGATCACTTCCCTCCATATTGTTAGCCATTTGTCCTCTGTCTACGAAAGCTTTCCATCCTGGTCTGACTCCCCAGAGAGAGTTCTTCCCTTCTGCCCTCCAGAAGCCTCCCTGACCACTCTGGCTTCCCACATCCTTTCCTAAACTATGGCCCTTTGGACATTCTGTTCCACAGGTCATACTGCTATAAACTACAAAATAAGCAACTTGTCTCTTGATGGTTAGTCTGGTCTATAGAGTAAGTTCCAGGACAGCCAGAGCTACATTGGGAAACTCTGTCTCACCACCCTCCCCCCAAAATTAAGTGGGTTAAATATATAAGGAGAACTTAGAAAAAAAACATGTCACATAAAAGTCAACACTATATAAATGTTTCTGTCATTGCTGGTCTCCAAATAACTGAAATAAACTTAAGGCATCTCACATTTTTAAAGGATAATTTGTGATTCTGAAGTTATATAAATGTATGGTAGAGCCCAAGAACAAGGGTGTATTGGGACCTCAAGTAGGTATACGTAGCATGAATCTTAACAGGTCTTATTAATAAAATCAAACCTGAGGCCAGTTATTGGGGTGAATGCTGGAAGATCAGAGAAGCAGAACAAACCACAGCCACCTCACCTTGCCATTTCCTCAGCTGATCCTGTTTCTTCAGACTGGAAGCCTCTGAGTCCTCATCCAGAATGGATCTCAGCTGAACTGCTGCTCCAAAGCCTAAAGGCTTAACCAGCTCTTGTTCCTGGTCCTCACGCCTTATATACTTTTCTGCTTTCTGACATCACTTCCTGGGATTAAAGGTGTGAGTCACCATGCCTAGCTGTTTCCAGTGTGGCCTTGAACTCAGAGATCCAGACAGATCTCTGCCTCTGTAATGCTAGGATTAAAGGTGTGTGTGCCACCATTTTCTGGCCTCTGTATCTAGTGGCTGTTCTGTTCTTTGACCCCAGATAAGTTTATTAGGGTGCACAATATTTTGGGGAACATAATATCACCACAGGTAGGTACTGGTGCCAGAGCAGAGAATTGTTACTGATTAGCCTTTAACAGCCCTCCTTCCTCTGCTTCAAGGTCCTTCAGGAGGAAACACCTGAAGCCAAGTTACCCATCCAGCTACACAGAAAGAGTGAAACCCCTTCATAACTACTAGTTCTTGGGGACTGTCATTGACTAGACCTTTAAGGTCATGAACTATCATGCTATCAACCCTGTTCACGGGTGTGTGGCAGGATTATGTTGCAGAAAATGCTTGGAGGGTCAAGTATACTCAGCGTGTGAATGATAGTCACTGAGAAGAATGAACCCATCAGCCACCTTAAGGCAGGCCTCCACCAATACAGTGGTGCCTACCTGTACTTCTCTTGTGTTTTGGAAGCACACAGTCCCTCACACAGCTGGCTAAGAATAAATGAACTACAATTGAGATGTACACCCAGAATACTAAGATAGCAACTCATCAGGCCTGGTCATTAAAATTGCAGATGAACTAGAGTCAGAGAGATTTCTTAAGCCTGAAGCAATGAGTTGGGACTCTGTCCTGCCTCTTGAACCCCTCTCCCCACCCTTGCTATATGCCAAGATATTGGCCCATGTGAACAGCAAGAATGAGCTTAAATTATAATTAGAAATTTTCAGTTCCTAACTGTCTCTTTGTCTAGATAGCCAGCAGAGGCCAGTCCCGCCCACTTAGCAAGGCCTGACCTCCTCTTTCTCACAATAGATGGTCTATTAGACTAAGGCACTACAGTTTCCTTCTGGTCTGAATGTCTGGGTATCAGCCTGGGGGGAGGTGGCTGGCATGGAGGCAATAGAAAAAAGGCACTGGATGGATGTCTAAGCTCAGATCCCCCTTAAGGCTGAACTCAGACAGTAGGGAAGTGTGGGGTTGGGTCACTTAGGACACCGTCTCCTTCTCCTTTGGCTTTACTCCCCTAGATCATTTATATTGACAGAGTAAAAACTCATAGACTTCCTGCCCTTGCTCCATTGCCTTTACCATGTAGGGAAGTGGTTCCCAGAGTCAGAATCATGGCTGCTGCAAGAAATCTTTGTTCCTGGGCTGTGCCAAATGAGACCAGACTCTGTAGAAAGACCACACATATATCAGGATGCTTCTGAGCTCTCCTGGTGTTTTCTAAGTGCAGCCCATTGAAGCTCCTACATCAGTATATTCCTGTATAAATAACCCCAGCCATCCTAAGCTGACTGGAGAACCTCTTCCACCATGCCTACACACCTGTGCCCTCACTGGCTTGAGACTTTCATTGCACAAGCATATCCACTCATGAGCAACTCCTCGGCACCACAGGAATACTCAAATATGCTCAAAATCAGTGGTTCTCAATCTGTGGGTCATGACCCCTTTTGGGGATAGAATGATCCTTTCACAGGGGTTGCCTAAGACCATTGGTTATTTAGAATGCGATTTATACAAGTAGCAAAATTGCAATTGTGAAGTGAGGTAGCAATGGAAATAATTGTATGGTTGGGGCGCACCACAACATGAGGAACTGTATTAAGAGGTCGCAACACTAGGAAAGTTGATCTGACATCTCGTTTATTCCCCTCACTTCCTTGCCATTGTTGGAAACTCTTTTTGTTCCTTCACATTTGGCTTAAAACTTGGCTTATGATCAGTTTAGCTCTCTCCCCAGCACCCTCATTTGGTGGAGGTGGTTAACTTATACCACATTTGTGTTGCTCTTTGAAAACATTCATCCTAAGGCTTTTGAGAGCAAGGGGATGGGGATCATTGCTCCTAACAGTGATTTCTGTGTATCTCTCTCTAGAGCACCTAATAAAATACTGACTAAGTGACATATAGCCCTCCCAAGCCCGAGGAGGGGCGGTGGTTGTTGATAGTTTAGTTGGAGCTTCTGAAGGCTGCTGGATCTCTGCTGGCCCTCTTATTCTGGGGATGTTTTATACCAGCTACAGAAAAAGAAATTTCCACATTCTTTTCCTTCCCTAGTGCTCTTTTTCTTCTGTGTGGGAATGGCAGGTGTCAAAAGAGTCACGGCCATACCTATGGGGAGTTTGGTGGGTGCCTGTCCCAGAGGCAACTTAATGCTAACAGAGGTCCCCCTTGCAGCCCTGAACTCTGTGGCCGGTGCTTCATGCTACTGGACACACTGGTCGCACTGATTAAACACCCCCAAAGCTCAGAAAGAGTATTTGTCCAAGGCAAATGACAATACTCCCAAGGAGCATGCAGCTTGTCACAGCCAAGTACATGTCAAAACAGGCTTCAAGTGGGGAGAAGCATCAGGTGGGTATTCCTGTTCTGGCGGAGGGACCTTATTCCTCATACTAATGACAGCAACTGAGGCTAAGTTTTGCCAACCACTCTGAGGTCAAGTACATCATTATGATTGAAAAACATACAAGGCCAAATTCTTAAGAAGCTTGGGGATACAGATGCCAGAGACATAATCTACCTTTGTCTGTTTGTAATCATGATAGTAATAGTGGCAGTGTTTTCCCAGTGGATTAGTTGCCACAATTAGAAGCCAGCTCAAGCCAGCATAGGGGGACAGAGGAGTTGCACTGAAAAGTTGCAGGTTTTTCTTTTAGTAGCCAAAGGAAAGAATAGATCTGGGCCCCATCGAGTGGCTATGTGCTCCATTTCTCTTTCTAATGATGTCTCCTCTGACTTCTGCAGGCGGGTCTCCTTCCCCCCACCTGCCATTTGTATTATACAACATTGAGTTCTAAACTACAGCCCCAGCTGTGTGTCAGGCTTAATTTCTCTCTTACTACATTTCCAAACTTGTGGAAATGACCCCAAATGTCCTATGTTAGTAATATGATTCCAGGTGGCCTCCCTTTCCTTACTAAGTTGGACAGTGGGAACTGGGGTGAGAGAACACCTTGTTGGATAGGGAACAAGATTGCCAGAAAAAGGAGGGTGATTAATCCAGGGAAGATTTCCTAACTAAGATACTGGCATGTATTATAGTTTATTGATGCAGATCCCAGCAGTTTCTCCAGGTAGGCCTTGGTGTTCTTCTCTTACTGAGATGAAAAGTATGAAACACCAGGCATGTTAAGATCACAGGACTCTGTTCCCAATAGTGGATGCAAGTAGCCTTTGAAATCTTTTCCTCCTGGAAATCCAGCTAGACTATTGCCAGATGTGCTTAATCTCTGGTGTCTGTTCCTAGGTGTGTGTGTGTGTGTGTGTGTGTGTGTGTGTGTGTGTGTGTGTGTGTCTGGGTGTGTGTGTGTCTCTCTGTGTGTGATCTAGTATATCTGTGTATGTCTGTGACTCTGTCTGTGCTTATGTGGTATATGTCTGTACATGTTTTATGTGTGTGAATGTATCTCTGTGTGTGCACATTTGTGAAAGTGTGTCTGTATGTATTTGTGAATGTTTGTGTATTTGAATATGCATGTACATTTCTATGTACATGTATCTATGTGTCTGTATGTGCATGCTTGTGCGTGTGTGCATGTGCGTGTGCGTGTGCATGTGTGTGTGTGTGTGTGTGTGTGTGTATTTATATATGTTTGTATGCCTCTGTGGGTCTGATGTGTACTCTTCCATGACTGAGTCCTGAGATTCTGGACTCACTTTTTATTTGGGAGGGAATGTGCAGCCTGAGCCTGGCAGCCTGAGTCAGCTGGAGCCAGAGGCCTGGCAGCCTCGGACAAAGACTTTCTGTATCAGCCAGGAATGCAGTGACCTCACTGTGGCTTTCCTCTCCTGGCTTGGGTTTATGTTAAGCAGAAGGGAGGGAGAGCTGGGGCTGGAGCTCCGAGTCTGTGCCTTCAGGACTGCCTGGTCACGTACTTCAGTACTTCATACTCCTCCTTCTCCCTTGACAACTGCTGTGGCCTGGAGCTATGGCTCTGGGTCAGTGCTCTGTGGGTAGAGTGCAGATTCAGCAGAGCTAGAGGTCCCAGCTGACCAAGAAGCCAAGAGGCTGGAGCCGCAGGACCAAGGAAGGGCTGGAGATAAAGACTTGGTTTCAGCCTTGCTTTCCCCAGCTGGTTGTGGGGTTCATAGCATCATTTGAGATTTCAGCTGTCAGCAATGTGATGCCCAGGTGATCCTCATGGGACCATAGGCAGAGCTAGGAGAGCTGACACGTCTCTATTCGCATCTTCTGCTGCCCTGTGATGGAACCCTGCCTTACAATAGCTGTGGTGATGGAAGTAGTGGTCAGCCTTGGGCACGAGCAGGACGTAGCTCCAAAGGATGTCTTTTCTCAGTACACTTTTCCGCTGGAGTCAAAATTGTCTTCGCTCTGATTTTGAGAAGATCATGGAAGGTCATACGCGGGTTACTGCCATCTTTGGGTCTCTGCTATAAAAGATCAACCATCTAGACCATCTTCAAGCTTTCCTTAGTTGTGATATGCTGTAGATGGCTCAAGAAGTCTGGGGTACTCCCACTGCGCACTTCTGCTATTCATCTGTTTCATACAGACCTACTGTTTAGCTTATGATGTTCCAATTGTTATGAAAAGAATATTTGGGGTACGCGTGCATGTGTGTGTGTGTGTGTGTGTGTGTGTGTGTAAAGGAGAGAGAGACAGAAAGAGAGACAGAGAGAGAGACAGAGACAGAGAGACAGAGAAGAGAGAGGGATGATGGTAAAGAAGAGTAAGAAGGAGAATAAGAACGGGATTCCTGGAATGTGTCATGCATTAATTGGTTCCCATAAACCAAAGCCATCAACCCTTCTACAGAAAATACAAGGGCGGGTAATAAAGCAGAAATGATGGTAGGAATGGTTTTAAATCCTTCACAGTTCAGGGCACAGTCACCCAATTTGATCTCAGAGTTTGACCCAAATGTTGGTTGAGAGGCCAGCAGCCTGTCTCCATCTCTTTGCCAGTTGGAGACATCAGCCTCAGAGGTGCAGGCTCCTGCCCATCTTCCCGAACCCTGTGCATGCCCCACCCCTGCCAGTTGTCCTTCATCTTAATCCTGCACTGTGGTGGTCATTCCCAAAGCCTCAGAGCTTGCGGCACAAAACCCCACATGTAGCATGCATTTGTCATCAACAAGGGAAGTGTGTTTGCACAGGTGACCCCTCCTCACGGGGATTGTGCCTGGTGGGACACCTATACTTTGGGTGAGTGTAGTAACAGATAGACATAATCAACTAGGGGGAGATGTGAACTCAGCTCACATCTGAAGATGAATTATACCCAGAGACTGAACTGCAACGTAGTTAGTTATGCAGAACATTCTGGTGTCTAGATGAGGAGTGAAGGAAGCAGGAGATGAGACCAGGGTGGTCCTCAATCCAGAGTTCCTCTCTTTTACCAGATTCTGATTGTGAGTCTGTTGCACCCTGCTCTGGCCCCCATCAGAAAGGCCGATTATGGACTCAGGACTGATAGCAGACGGTGCAGTTTACCCATGGTCACCCTGCAGCTGCTCCACATTAAGGGTGCATGAGATAGCTGTGCATACCAAACAGGATCCATCCATCATGCCCCCTTCCTCCTCCACCTACCATTCTCCCTCCTGATTGTCAGTGCACAGTCCTCCAACACCAGGAGCTCCTCACAAATGAGTCCCAAATGGAAAAGGGTCCTGCGAAAGCCCCTCTTTGCTTAGGATGTCTTTATTGGA